>NC_137921.1:22627730-22800230 GCF_963457725.1 Sprattus sprattus
TGGGAATCTGTCCAAATATCACCCTATGAGTGTGTGCGTGGGTGTGTGTCTCTGTGTCTGCCTATGCGTGCATGCATGCCTGCGTGTGTCTGTCCTCCCACTCACCCTGAGGGGGAACATGGTGACTCTCTCGGAGCTGTCGATGTTGTACCACACACACAGGCTATTCCTGTTCTGGGCTACCACCACGTCGCTGCCCGGAACCCACTGCACATAGGAGCAGAAGCTCAGAACCGTGGTCTTCTCCTGGCTCTCGATGTCATACAGATGCAACTGTAGGGGAGAGACGAGAGCGGGGGGGTGGGGGGGGCACATAATGAATGTCCTATTAAGATTTGAGCCTTTGACAGGATGGGGGTTAATGTTAGAGCTCAGTAACAGTCATTCTACAGCACAGCCATGAATGCTTCAGTCCACAGACACATGAGGGGTCTGAGGCAACTATAGCCTTTTCTTATTACATGACATGGACCACCAGCAATATGTCCAGATGCTCTGAATCATTTACTGTGGCTATTTTATGGATTTCTAAAGGTGGATGACATCTGTATGTGGTCAAAACTCCGACACTAGCAGTTAACTATCAAGAGCTAGAATGTCATGTATGTGAATGTGTGAATTTGATATAAGAGCAAACTTCTAACTTGATATAAAAGGAGTGAACCCTTTCATGGAATTGGTGACCAGCTGGGAGTCCTCACCCGGAGTTTCTTGTCCCTGAAGAGCAGCTTACGGCCAGTCTCATTCATCTCCAGCCAATCCACCTTGGAGTCATGGTTCACAGTGCCCAGGTTATACCCAGCAGCCAGATCCACTGAGAGAGGGAGAGAGTGGTGAGTGGTGCATGTGTATATGGGTGCGTGAGAAAAAGAGAGCAAGAGATGAAGAGATGGAGAAATAGGGGCAGTGAGAGAAGAGAGAGAGTGTGTGTGTGTATGTGTGTGTGTGTGTGTGTGTGTTTATTGTTTATTTATTTGGATCCCCATTAGCTTCCACAGAATGGTCGCTAGTCTCCCTGGGGTCCGTCGTGAATATACATGGATATAAAACACAGTGATACATAGAAAAATACATCAAATTGTAGCATTCACGTGTCACAAATTATACATCAATCAATACACCATAAATTGAATATAAACACGTTCTACACAAAATCACACAGATAAAAAGGATCTAACAAACACATTTACGCTTTTAATAGCTAATAGATTACTCAAGAATCTGTTCTAAGAATGACAAAAAGTGACGTCTTACTGACCTCTTAAAAGTTGTGCTATTCTCTATATTTCTTATAACAAAGGGCAGCTTGTTCCAACTCAAAGAAGCTCTGAAAAGAACAGTTTTAAACATATAATTTGTACGTGGAGCCGGTGTCACTAAAGGCCCATTGGAAACCTGACGCGTTGTATATGAATGGCTAAAGCCTGTGCGTAGCAACCTTTCACAAAAGAAATTAGGGGTCTTTTTCCATATCGCATTATGCATGAATCTTATAGTGTGGTATGCACACTTCTACAGTTAGCCATGATAGCTTTCTGTGCATTTCCATGACATTTGATCGTGAGGAGCAATTAAGCACTAATCTGGCTGCTCTGTTTTGTGCAACTTGGAGCCTCAGTAGATGTTTTCTGGCAGCACTAGACCAGACAACTGGACAGTATTCCAAATGTGAAAGCACATTTTTGTGTGTGTGTGTGTGTGTGTGTGTGTGTGTGTGTGGATGTGTGTGTGTGGGTGGGCACATATGTCTGGTTAATAGTATGGGGTGTGCATTTGACAAAGATGGGTTTGAGCCCAACGTTACAAATGTTCTTAAAATGTCTATTAGTTTACATGACTGATGCTAAAGGGATCTCTGGGCGTAGAGCAGAGGGATACTTTGCATACAGAGGGTTTGCAAAATGAGACCTTATTTCAGGCGGGATGTGTGTGCTGCATAACTACCAGACTGGAGGGGAGGAGGAAGGACCAGGACCATAAATATGGCTGACAAATTGAGGCATTTCCATTCAAATTGGCCTAAATATCAATATGTATTCCGTAAAAAATCTATATCTATAATTTTCTCATGAATTTCTATCAAACACAGCACAGCTTGTCTTCTGCAGTTAGTAGAAGGAATTCAGAAATAAAAACAAAACAATGTGAAAAATGAGAGAAACAGAGAACGGGGGTTGGATGAGAAGGAAAAATCTATAATAAAAAAATAAATGTCGACAAAAAAGATTCCAATTTACACTTTCCGAGCTGATTCTGAGTACACACTGACGGGGAGGGCAAGAAAATACACACACACACTTCCACAATACCAACACATAACGCACATAAACACATAAACACACACACACCTGTCAGTCAGCAGGTCAATACATTGGATGAAAGCATTTTTTCGTTTTCACTGCCTTCACAATAAAAAAAGATTATTAAAAGAGTGTCTGAAAGTAAACGAGATAGAGACAGGGAGAGAGAGGGGTGGACAGAAGGACATGCCTGGACTTAATTAGCACAGGAAGTGGATGGAGTTGGGTGGCAGATGGTGCTCAGGGGGCCAGGCCGCTCCAAGGCTCCAATGCTCCACCACTCCTGCGTGGGGTCACCGCCTCACTGGGGGGGGGGGGGGGGGGGGGGGGGGGGGGGTTGGGGGGCTCAATACACCTCTTACAGTACACCTCTATGTGCAGTCAGTGGCTGTGTACTTTTGTGCCTCTATGTATCTCTCTGTAATCCACCTCTAGTGCAGAGGAGAACAACTCGCTCCATGTCAGATCAAGGAGAGAGTGGTTAGTCCGGGCAACTTGATGCAGGTTGGGATAAAAACGTATCTTTTTGCCCCCCCCACCCATCTGGAAAAACACTTACATCTCTCTTTCCCTTGGCTCAAAGAGTTGGCAGCCTGGCCATGTTTACAGTTCAGTTTCCGGGATTATCAGACTTAAATATTCACAATAGCTTGTCAGGATTTTATCAATCTCCTGCACCACAGCTGGCAGTATGTGGCTGGCAATCTGAAACACTATTTCACCTTCCATAAATAGCTGAATGAATAAAAGGTGCTGAAGTCAAAGCGGCACATAGCACTGGCCATACACGACTGTAAGGCCAGGGTAGGGTGGAGGTGGAGTAGGGATGGTGTGGGTAGGGCCCCTGTGTGTTCTCTATATAACGCCAGTCCTTGAAAAGGAACTCACCAATGGCGATGGTTTTGATGTCAATTAAATAGGCCAGCTTCTTGTTGTCCTCCACCCCTCTCTGCTTCCTCTCGTTCAGGCGGACACTGCAGAGACAAATGTGTGTGTGTGTGTGTGTGTAAACACTGACGGCACTGGAGGAGAGAACACTATTCTCTATCTCTCTCTTTCTGTTGATCTGTCTGTCTTGACAGCCTGAATACATTAATATTGATTTGTAATGACTAAACGGAGCATGCTAAAAGAGCTGACATGACAGCTGTATGCAAAACACCTGCCCTTCATTTTAGACCATGCTCACTCATTAGACTGACAAATGTGAGAGTGAGAATTATGGATCAAGAGCATCACCTAGTGGTAGACATTAGACATGACATTTACCTTACAAAGTAATGGTTTATGAAATGACTACAGATAATGGGCAAAATATTCTTTCACTCTCTCCCTCACACACACGCACACACGCACACACGCACACACACACACACACACACACACACACACACACACACACACACACACACACACACACACACACACACACACACACACACACACACACACACACACACACACACACACACACACACACACTTTTGTGTACGTATGTATGTTGGAAATTTACCTGATCAGATGTGGGTTCATAAACTCTGTCCTGACAGACCCCAGAACCTCATTGTTGCCATACTCCACAAGGGTCAGCTCTCCAGCATTGAAAATCATACAGACCTTCACACAAACAAATGCGCTTTAGCTCCTATCAGAGATGATCTCAATTTGACTAATTGACATGTGAAATGAAGTAGTTGTTATACCTCGTTGTATTGCTAATCAATCGTTTTGATTAGTAGACAGAGTTAATGTGTTCAGTAAATTCATTTAATTGTACATGTCATTTCACCCTGCATATTAACACAAATCTATGGATTTCATAACATATGTGGCTCATTTAATAGCAAACACTGATCACAGGTAGGGTACCGTTTCATTTTCAAAGAAGAACTTCTCGTTTCCCCCTGATCCTTGCCAAGCCACCTGAAAATGCACAAGATGAAAAACGTCTTTCTATCATTTGTTATTGGTTACCATAAGGCACACCGCAAGACTTTACACTGTAACATACAAATGCACACACACACACACACACACACACACACACACACACACACAGAGAAGCTGTCACTTCAACCCAGGCCTCCCACTTTTATCGTGTCTGTCAGAGAGAGCAGCACTCAGGCTCACTGAGGGAGCGATGGAGGACCCTCCATTAAACATGGATTAGCCAGCCGCGCCGTGACAGCCCTTGAACTTTTTAATTAGAACATGCTTCTACGGCAGGAGATGGGCAAACTTCTAATGGGCAATTTGCAAGTGTAGCACGTCCCGAAAAAGGAAAAAAGAAAAAGAAAAAAAAAACACTCAACCTCTTACCTCCTTCACCAAGGAGGATTGGATGTGCGATTTTCACAAAAAGAGGCTGGCTGTCGAAGAAAATTATTTGCAGGAAATTTCAAGTTCAGTACAGTTCAAGTTTTTCTTTGCAGGAAAAACATGTGAACTTTCATGGAAATACTTAACATGGGGAAAGTGGGGGCATTGGCCCAGAGGGCAAACAGGTCTGTCCTTCAGCTAAAGCTACTGCCAATCATAGCTGCATTCATTGTAGATTTGGCTTGGCATTCACCCTATGCAACTGTCCACCTTTCTGAGTGAATTATGTCCCTGCTTCTGGAGGCATCTTTAATGGACCCCGTACCTCGCTCAGCTTGTTGGAGATCAGGTCGCCTAGAAGCAGTGTGTTGCTGGTATGCCCCACCAGGAAGCGGTCCTTCCCCAGGATCTTGACCTCGTCGATCTCGTAGCCGTAATGAGACTTCAGCACCACGCGGGTTCCCGTGGACAGGTTCTTCACGATCACCTGTCAGAACACAAACACACACACACACACACACACACACACACACACACACACACACACACACACACACACACACACACACACACACACACACACACACACACACACACACACACACACACACACACACACACACACACACACACACACACACACAAACATGACCACATTAATGGAGCTCAGAGGTCACTGAGGTGTAAGCTGCTCGGTCAGCACTTTAATGTGTTCTGATGGGGGGGGGGGGGGGGGTCCGAGACTTGCCTGACTCAGCCCCACGTAAGTCATCTCAAATTTGTTCTTGTAGATGCTTCTCCGCAAGCAGCAGTCAAACTGCTCCACACCCCCGCACAGCGTACCCTGGGAGGCAGACAATGACAAAGTGTGAAAGACTTTCAGAAGCTTTTCAGTGTTGTGAATTACTCTTGGATTTGAGGGCATTGCAGCAAAGAAATAAAAACAACTAAAAACTACTAAACCTACAAAAAAATTCACAGCAATTAAAATTGTAGCGTGAACCAGACACTGTCTATGGTAAACTGTCTCCCTGCATTGCCATCACAGTTTCATCACTGAAGTATTGAGCGTGAATAATACTGACTGCACAGAGGCGGGAGCCGTCTTTCTTCCAGGCCAGGGCTGTGATGGTGTACAGGTTGGGGATCTCTTTGGGGGAAGCTTCATCCCAAGTGCCCCGACGAGGGCTCCAGTTGAAAACCCTTAATCTGAAAAGAAATACAACACAGGTGTACACAGGGGAAACCACAGTAACTGACAGTTATCAACAACATTTGGTGGTGAAGCAAAACCTGTCTTCAGTTTGAAGCTAGAGTGTAAGTCTTCTACCAAAACTCATAGCCTTTCTTTAAATCTGGAACTAGCGTCTTTGAATCCTTGAAGACTGATTCTCAAAGTGTATCTGACAGTAAGACCTGTTAACCAAAACTCTAATCATGTCATAAACAGATTATCTCTGTTCCGTTCAACATGAAACCATCTCTTCAGGCATAACTGTGAGGCCAGCCTGTGGAAGCTCACCTGTCATAGCTTCCCAACACAACAGACTGACCACTGGGGCCTGTGGCGGCCACTGTGAACTCCTTCTCTGAGCGGTCTCTGCTGTAGTCAAACGTCTGCAGGACGTGGCCCTCCTTCCCGTAGGCCACAATTTTTTTATCACATCCCCCTGCAATGATGCTGTTGGCGCCCCAGGCAAGAGCATACGGAGGGCAGGGGTGTGTGAAGATCTTGCCCTAGTGAGTGCAGAGAAGAAGAGAATGCTTTGTTGTCCTACCACGCGATGCATTCCTCTCTTCACATGTCTTCAGTTTATCTAAGGCTTTATTCTAGGCTTCCCCTATGGTGCCTATTGCATTAACTTTGTCCATAAACCTTAAACATTATTCCACACACAGAAGAGATGGTGGGGACAGTGGCAAATGTCAGGCCCATCCTGAGATTTACAGAGGAGCAAAGGCGGATACATTTGCAACCCCTGGAACATGAACCAATAGTTCGGGAGAGCTTGCACCATGCACAGTGCAATGAGCCCAAGGGTTTCACCAGACACGGAGAAAGTCTCCCGGGTGTAAGAAGTATATGCCAAAAAAAAAAACAATACCTGAGACTCTCCTGAGCCTTCGTCATCAAAGAAGTAGCGCACCACTGTCCCGTCTGCGTGGCCCGACATGATTCCTTTCGCAGACACACTGAAAGAGGAGGGACCTTGTTAAAAGGCGCACTCCCTATTGACACTTGTGTTTAAAAGCGTTAATAGGGTAGAATAACATTTGGCATATAAATGCAAACATACTTTGATGTCAATGAAACGACGTAGGAATCTGTGGCATAGACTGTGGACGATTTGTTAGTTTTGGTATTGGCTATCCGGACCTGCGGGGGGCCAAGGCAGAGACATGTTGGTCAGTTCAGTGTTAAATACACAGTGTTAAATATGACACGGAGACAGTATGAGTGTTTGAACTTCAGAGACATGTACACTACCTTTCCTTCTGCCAATCCAAAAACAATAGCATGATCTGCCGGCCAAATCAAACAGGTGGGGGCACTCTGCAACACAAAACAGTTATCAACAAAATTAATATAATGTACAGGCTAATAATCATTCTGAAGGGTTGCATCATCAGTTTTTTTTTTGGTGCCCATAAATGTATGCCTTCTGAGTGGTAAAAAATGCTTGAGTAAACCAAAGTGAGATTTACAAATCATCTTGAACATAAGCATCATTTTAGCAGATACATACCGTCTGCACGAACTTGTTGGAAATTACTTTTTTGTCACCCCTAGAAAGAAAAGGTATTGCAAAAGTATTGCAAAAAGTGCTGTTTGTAATATCTTTTGCATTATTTCAACATATTCTAGGAAGTAACAAGCAATAAAGGAGTGACACTCACCATTCCTCTCCAATTTTATACACATAGATGATGTCATCGGTCTGGGCAATGGCAATTTTAGTGGAATCTGGTGAAAATGCCAAGGCCTTGACGGTATAACTTTTTTTCCCATACTGCAAGATTAAATGAAGTGGATTCAAGCGCTTTCCTACTTGATTCAGGCTAGACCATATGACCAAATCTGGTCACAGGTTTTTAATGATACATCCAATATACAAGGGTATCATTTTGATGAACAATTCAGCAATACACTGATTTGACAAGTGAGTATCATCTCGCATCCAATGTAGTTAAAGATTAGACACTTGAAAACAGGCAGAATAAGGGAGCCTGCTGACAGACGACTACGAACCTTTGGGTCTGCAGGTTTAGTGGAGAACTTGTCTCTTCTCTCTCCTTGTTCGTCATATAACAGAACCACTCTATCCACAGTGCATACAGCAAACCTTGCACTGTTGGGAGCCCATGCCATGCATGTGACTTTTGCCGCTCCATCCTGTGAAAATACACCAAAGGTTAGAGCAGAACAATATTTTTCAAAATTAGAAGTAACCTAATCCCATTTGTTAAATCTTCATCAATGTTGGAATGATGTATTCACCTGGTAACAGTAACCATGCATAGAACTTCAAAACACTAGTTAAGGCCCAATTTACACACGTTTTTTCCCGACACCGCCGACATCTGCGTGACATCTGCGCGTAGATGTCGGGGCGCATTTACACACTGCAGGAGATCCTCAGGACGCCCGTGAAAAAAATGAACTTTAAAACAACAACTTTAGATAACCAAGCGCTCGGCCTGCTCGTGCCTGAAGATAATGCCATCTTTAATTATGCAGTACAACTGACCCACTAACTGACAGATTCAAAGCAACATGTGCATGAATAAAATCGATAGGCTATGCGTCAGTATTTCTCAACCTACCTGGATTATTCGTCAAATCCTGCCGTTACTTTGAGCACATTGTCATACCATTACAGATTTGGCTTCCATCAATGATAACAGACCACCAACCTATCTACTATTCTTTTAGTATTGCAAAACAATGTTCTTTAAGTTCAAGTAATGACGAACATTCGCAAAATTGAAGATCCATTTTTATACTAATATGCCTTACAGATGTCGGGTCGCGTTTCCAAGCAGTTCTACTCAGTGATGACAGCAAAAAACAGAAAAGCAAGAAAAAGCTGAAAAGGGAATTCCGAAAACTCTTCATAAAGGAATTCAGGAGAGTTGACCTGGGGATGGCACTAAATGAACCAGAAGTATCTACTGGGGCCACTAGCATGCTAGAACTGAGCCAACAGACAACTGAAGTCCAGGCCCTGCTGAAGGAGGTGGATACATCTGCAGGTGAGTATAAACCCTAAGCATAGGCCCTATATTCCCATATTTGAATACCCTTTTCTAGTGTTATCTGAATAATTCACCATGAATATCTGTGCTGTAGATCAGAAAACAAAGCAGGAAAGTGTACCAGACCAGGGGTCACTTAAAGCCCAGGCCCTGCTGAATGACCTTCTGGATCATGAGGCTGACACTTCTGCAAAAATAATTATGATCTCAAAACTGACATTCCAACATCTGAATGTTTTCTAGTATTGTTTGGCCAAACACATACTCCTAGATTTAACCAATCCCATATTGGTCCCTCTTTCATATGTTTTTCTTTAGATCCAACAAGAAAGCAGGAAGGAGGAAAAGAGGATATTACCACTGAGGTCAGGTGGCCACTGTGCTGAACGATATTTTGAAAAATATGTAGATATTTAAATAAGCTAACTAACAGTAGTGCTTACTGAAACACACCAATGATGTTAAGTTATGTATTCAACAAGCTTGCAGGAAAAGGATACCACCAACAAACCACCTTGCTTAATTTATACTTCAGATCTGGAAACAGAGCAGGACAAAGAGAAGGTAAACAGGTATACATGTGGCTGAAAACAGAACAGGAAAGTGTACCAGACCAGGGGTCAGTTGGAGTCCAGGCCCACCTTCTGGATGAGGTGAACACTTCTGCAAGTGAGTATGATCTTAAAACAGACATTACAACATTTTCCAGTATTGTTTGAATAAACTGCCTGGGATATTTCTGTGCTGAAGATCAGATAACTGAGCTGAAAGGAGAGAACAAGAATGGGACTGTGGTCATAAACGCTGTTATTCAAAACACCCTCGATCAGGTGGACCCAGTTCTAAGTGAGTCAAGTAGGAGGTATAAGGTATAAAGTATAAGGGCCAAACACATTTTCCTAGATTCAACCGATCCCATATTGATCCATCTTTCGTATGTTTATCTTTAGATCCAACAATAGGCAGGAAGGAGGAAAAGAGGAAGTTACCACTGAGGTGACAGCTGTGCTGAACAATACTTTGGACCAGGTGGATTACAGGACTCAAAGTGAGTATAATGACAAAGGATGTACACATTTGATTGAGCTTTCCAGTATTGCTTGTCATAAAATACTATGCTTATTTTACACTATAGATCTGGAAAGAGAGAAGGGCAGAGAGGTAAGGAAATACAAATTATGAAATAAAATGTATGAGCAAATACAGTACATATATCAAAGTCTATTGCCTATGACTTTGAATCTGTGTTTCTTTGTTGTTAATAATAGTAAATAGTAAGGGAATTCTGGAAATATATTTAATCAGTGTCCTTGTTCTGTGTTCCCAAATAGTTTTAGTAGTTTGCCTTGTTTGAGGTTAACTGCTGTAATAGGAGCAGATTGCCATTTTTTGCTAAAGGCTCAGGCTTTAAAGAAAACAAATATGTTTAAAGGAAATGCCAGTGCTTGCATGGCAAAGGAAATAATGTTAATGTTAGCTTAGTTAGTCAACAGAAATATAGTTAGAACCAGCTTTTATCGTACTAAGGCTTAATTCATTAACGTTGGTTTGTGATTGTAATATTCTCTTACTTGACAAACAAGGGGGACACGGTTGTTGAGCAGGTGATGACGTTAACTTAAAGGCACCCAGTGCAACTTTATGTAAACATTCAATGAAAAATAAACATTCAATTTCTAGTCTTTTTTACACGTAGTAAGTTTCAATAACTCCATATCGACATTCAAGGAGCAAAGATGAGACGTCGTTGTGTGGTGAGAACTGATAGAAAATCGTAAACAACAACTATCGCCGGTGGAGAGAAGCCATTTTTCCATTGACCGAAGCCTGCTTTAGTTATTGTAGGTTACAAAAAATAAAGAAAATGGCGGCGATTGTTGTTGTTATCGATTTTCTATCAGTTCTCACCACACAACGACGTCTCATCTTTGCTGCTTGAATGTCGGTATTGGTATGGAGTTATTGAAACTTACTACGTGTAAAAAAGACTAGAAATTGAATGTTTATTTTTAAGCCTCGAAAGTTGCACTGGGTGCCTTTAAAGTACTCTGAGAGATGACATCAACACAGCTTGATCGTTCCTCACATAGACATAGTAGTATAGACATCTATACTATGTCTATGGTTCCTCAACTTCATGGGTTCCGCCCCATAGTCATAGTATACTTGTCTATACTATGCCGAAAGATGTATGTCATCTCTCAGAGTACTTTCATTATGTCTATGTTCCGCCCCGCGTGTGTCTTGCAGCCACGCTAACATCACTGTCGCACTGCTGTCGCAAACATTATGGTCTTCAGACCGGATATGTCCTCTATTTGAAACCTAGAAACTGCATCCGGCAGGGATTCCGTAATCGTCCGGGATTTTGCATCGTCGGATATTTGTGTTGCGTTTCTCTGGGTCCTTCACAAACTAGTTATTACGCCCAACCCGGTCACCTCCTCTCTTCAAACAGCACCTTCAGTGTTGCCAGGTACGATAATTATCCTCCAAATACGATCATTTTGAGCCTTTGATACGATACTTCGACATTTCCAATCTGCCAACACTGACCACCTTGCCGTCTCTACTATTCTTTTGTTTACAACAGCACCTGGCGCCCGGCATCTGCAGCCATGCCGAAACGTAAATGTAAGTTCACGGACAAACTTAAAGAAAAATACCCATGTTGTCGCCTCGGCCGTGATCCATGGGAAGCTGAGTGCATGACATGCAGAGCAGGCACTTACGTGTCGGTGGCAAATAAAGGTAAAAGCGATCTGGAAGCTCACGTGAATTCCGCAAAACATAAAGCGGCAGCAGCAAGGGGAGGGAGCTCATCGAGTGAAGTGACAGAGTATTTTGTGTGTAAAGGTGAAGTGGTGGAGTATTTTGTGAGTGAAACAGACACTACTACTATGGCTGCAGCAAGGGGAGAGAGCTCATCGAGTGAACCGACAGAGTTTTTTGTGAGTAAAAGTGAAGTGACAGAGTATTTTGTGAGTGAAACAGACACTACTACTATGGCTGCAGAGGGTACCCTTGCTTTTCATACAATAACGCATCCCAACAGCTACAGATCAATGGACTGCACATCTGGTTTACTGAGAAAGGTTTTCACAGAATCGGGGACAGCTCAAAGTGCTCACACTAACCCAGAAGCAATTGTTAATGCCGTGATAGCCCCACATTCAGTCGATGATGCCCTGGAAGCACTTGAAGAAATTCCATACTGTGGCGTGTCTACTGATGGCAGCAACCACGGAGGTGTGAAAATATTCCCTCTGCTCATTCAGTATTTTGATTGGAAGAATGGTGGTCTGCAAAGTAAATTACTTGAAATGAAAAGCATCCCAAATGAATCAGCTGACACAATTACACAATACATCAAAGAAACACTGGAAAAGAAAGGGATAGTTTCAAAATGTATTGCATTTACAGGTGACAACTGCAATACAAACGTTGGGGGAATCCGGCGTCACGAAGAAGGGGGGAATGTTTTTGCAAACTTAAAAAAGTCCTTGCCGAACAAGTCTCTAATTGGCATGGGCTGTCCAGCTCACATACTGAACAATTGTGTTCACCATGGAGCAGACACACTGGATGTTGACATTGAAAGCATCATCTTCAAAATGTATCAACACTTCCACATCTACACTGTGCGCACAGAGAGTCTGAAGGAGTACTGTGAGTTTGTGGATGTTGAATACAGAACTCTCCTCTCTCACAGCAAGACACGATGGCTGTCATTATTCCCAGGAATTGAGAGATTGCTACAGATGTATCCAGCTTTGAAAGCTTTCTTTTTGTCACAGGAAAATCCACCCATGCTGATCAGGAAGTTTTTTGAAGATGAGTTCAGTGAGATTTACCTCTGCCAAATGCTTTCACTCAGGTGTGTATTTCAGTCGCACATTCAAGAGATGGAGAGGGAGAACATTTCAGTTGTGGAAGTAAAGAAGATTCTAGACAAGGTCCACACCATGCTTTATGAACGCAAGATAAACAACTTCATGCCTCTTAAGGTCAAGGGTATGCTGGCACAAAAGCAGAAGGATGGATTTGGTCAAAGGTGTGACCATTTCAGTGCTGAAGTACAGGGCCTGTACAGTGTGTGTCTTGGTTATCTGGAGAGATGGACAGCACCCATGGAGGAATTCTCCACTTTCATGTGGATGGATCTCAGTGAGATGCCTCACTGGAATGATGTAGAGGGCTGTATCAGGCACCTAGCTGAAAAAGGGGTGGAAGTTGATGATGTAAAGTGCTTTGATCAAGTCATCAATCTAAAGAAATTCATTGAGAAGAGTAACAGTGATGGAGATTTCAGTGATCTACAAGCACACCAGAGGTGGGCCAAATTCTTTGAAAGATCCAAAAGTGATGATTTTCATTCGGAGCTGCTCAAGATGGCACAGTTTATTTTTGCCATACCTGCTCACGATGCAAATGTCGAGCGAATTTTTTCACTGATGCAAGCCCAATGGACCAAGGAGAGGAATTGCTTGTCTGTTGATTCACTGAAGGGGATTATGTGCACCCAGTACAATTTCAAACACATGACCTGCAAGGACTTTCATGCCTACTTGATGAGTAATCATCGACTGTTGGAAAAGATTCAATCTTCAGAAAAATATACCACCACATAAAGACTGAAAAGTGTCTTATTTTCTTTTTTTAATATGTGGCCATATAAAGAACATTTTGTTTTTGTTTTTTAATCATTATTGTTTTAATATACGGACAAACATTGAAGACACACATTAAAAGCATTAAAGAAGCCAAAGAACTCGACTGAATGCCACAGAAAGATTTTCAGAAAATGTTTACATTTCTACTTTGTTTTAATCTTACTATTATCCTATACTATTCATAATCCTACTAGATTCAGTGGAAAGGTTCGGTTTAAGTAGGCCTATACTGTCCACTATTGCTTAGGCCAATAGCCTATTGAGGCAGTATTGTTTCTGTAACATAGTGTTCTGAAGGGTCAATAAATAAATGATCATACTGTACAGCTTATGTATGTGGACACATTTCATTTGTATGCATTCGCATGGTCATGGTGCCCATGCTTCTGATGCTCCACATTCACTGAAGCAGCTACACCCAGGTCCCTGTCTGCTGCTTGAAGCTCAGACAGTTCTGATGATCTCTAGTGTTCAAGAAGATCGTCCAGGCTAGTGTCATTATTACTTATTCACATCAGTGTAGGAACAATGGGTAGCAGCCTTGATTCATAATTAAATGATTAACTACAACCAAAGTTACCCTGTTAATAGTGAGTAAAGGTTAAAAGTGATCAGAAATAAATTATCTGAAATAAAACACATGATGTGTAACAAATGGGTAAAGGGGTGTGTGTGTGTGCGTGCGTGCGTGCGTGCGTGCGTGCAGTATGTGTTAAAGTTTTTACCTGGCTGTTGCACTGCTTTTATAAATAAGTATAATATATGTAAACGGAAAAGCAAGAAAAAGCTAAAGAGGGTCCTCAGAAAACTCCTCATAAAGGAACTCAGGAAAGATGACCTGGGGATGGCATTAAAGGAATCAGGGGCCGTATTCACAAAGAATCTTAGGGCTAAAAGTAGCTCATAAGTGGCGAATTTAGGAGAAACTCCTAAAAATAATGGGCGTGTCAGTCTTAAATGTGGGACTCCTAATTTTTTTTACTAAGAGCCATTCACAAAATATTTTATCCCTAAAAGTAGCACCTAAGTCTAGGACAGCTTAAAACTCATGAGGACTCCTAAATCACTAAGACCTATTCACAAAAAATCGTAAGATGGCTGCAGCCGACTTGGAAGACATTGCTTAAACCGTGAAGGTATTAATATTGTCGTAGAATTAGCGCGGGATGCAATGACGCCTTTAAACAACGATGTGTCCCGAAGTGAAATGTTTGGAAACATAAAAGATAGCCTATTTGGCTTCGCGGAAAACGCAAATGACGACACTGGGAATCATCAGAGCCGTTGTGAATCACTTTTAAGAAATTACTCCTACGTAAAAGGTCTTAGCGCGAGTTAGGAGCACTCCTAGTGGTAAGATAAAAGGCTTTGTGAATACGGCCCCAGAAGTACCTACTGGGGCCACCAAGGCCCCTGTGGCAACGGAAGGGGACCAGGTGGGAAAGATCAACGGCAATGACACAGAAGGGAAAGAAAGAAGGCAAAGATAGACAACTGGGGCCGTATTCACAAAGCTTTTTATCTTACCACTAAGAGTGCTCCTAACTTGCGCTAAAACACTTTACGTAGGATTTATTTCTTAAAAGTGATTCACAACGCCTATTTTGGCCTATTTTGGTGACACAATACCCGTAGCCGCGACGGCTCTTTTAAAGTCCACTCCGCAATCTCCATCCTACACTGTGACTGGAGCGCATACCACCGCTTCTCGCAGTCATCGACAGAGAGACACACGGCAGGGAATGAAGCATTTATGTTAACACATATGTCCTCCCATGCCTCACTCATAGTTTGCAGGGTGCTTTAATTATTACTTCCTTGATTTCATGCAATTTCGTGTTTTTTTTCGGCAATTTCTTTCTCTTTACGTGCAAAGCGTCATTCTCGTTGTATGCACAAACTTGTCATCATGCGTGTGCATTCTGCTAAGTGCACTGTTCATAACTATTTAATATGACTTCATTTGAAGCCTAGGTTATTCTCTTATTTTCTGTTGATTTAGTGGGATCGTTAGGGGGATGTTAGGACTGAGTTTTGAATGAGAGCGCCTGTCAGCAACCAATCACCGTGCGCACCGCTTCTAAACTCGTGCATGAGAATTGACGTCATCCATAGCAACGGAGTTTTTATCTTAAGCTTAGGAGTTGGTATTATCCTTAGTATGAGTAGGTCTCAGAGGCGTTGTGAATCACTTTTAAGAAATTACTCCTACGTAAAATGTTTTAGCGCGAGTTAGGAGCACTCCTAGTGGTAAGATAAAAGGCTTGACACTTTGCACGTTAAGAGAAATATAAAGCGATCAATATATAATATGGCAATTGCATGTAATCAAGGCAGTAATAATTAAAGCACCCAGCAAACTGTTAGGCTATTATATTTCCAGCCCTTGACCGCTTCAAATATCAGCACATACGGCCCTTCAAGCCCTCCAATCTTAATTGATCAAAGCGAAACGAACGTGAACCGTAGCCTAGGCGAAAGCCTACTGGTCCCAGGACCAATAGCCACTGTCACCCCAGCGGCATCCAGCTGGTAAGTTCTCAAAAACCTGCGACCGCTCTCCGTTGAAATGCACGAGTCATCGGTACATCCAGGCCACGGTGGACGAAAACGTCCTCATCTTTTGATGGGGCAATTATTGTAATGTGTGTCCCGTCACTGGACATTCCTGCGATCGCCATGGAATTTACTTTGATCTTGTGTAGGCGATTGTCCAAAGGCAACTGGATAAACTGTTGGATGATGTGGGGTCTACAGTGCGTTGATAGTTTGATAGTTCCCAGTGTCGTCATTTGTGTTTTCCGCGAAGCCAAATAGGCTATCTTTATGTTTCCAAACATTTCACTTCGGGACACATCGTTGTTTAAAGGCGTCATTGCATCCCGCGCTAATTCTACGACAATATTAATACCTTCACGGTTTAAGCAATGTCTTTTATCAATTCCAAGTCGGCTGCAGCCATCTTACGTTTTTTGTGAATAAGTCTTAGTGACTTAGGAGTCCTCATGAGGAGTTTTAAGCTGTCTTAGACTTAGATGCTACTTTTAGGGATAAAATACTTTGTGAATTGCTCTTAGTAAAAAAAAATAGGAGTCCTAAATTTAAGACTGACACGCCCATTATTTTTAGGAGTTTCTCCTAAATTCGCCACTTTTAGCCCTAAGATTCTTTGTGAATACGGCCCCTGATCTGGAAACAGATCAGGACAAAAATAAATAAATAGAGCAAGATATAAAAGCTGTGCTTAACAGCAATCTTGATCAGGT
The DNA here is from genome assembly GCF_963457725.1 of Sprattus sprattus. Taxonomy (NCBI): domain Eukaryota; kingdom Metazoa; phylum Chordata; class Actinopteri; order Clupeiformes; family Clupeidae; genus Sprattus; species Sprattus sprattus. The sequence goes on from NC_137921.1 coordinate 22,644,546, forward strand.
CGTTGCTACCACATGTGGCTGTACATACGTATGGCTGTACATGTTAGTCATTTAGCAGACGTTTTTATCCAAAGCGACGTACAAAGGAGAAACTATCAAACATAAATATCTGTGCATTTCCAATTATATATTCTATTTCTATTCTATTCTAATTCTACATTAATGGAATCTTGTGAACGTTCCATTGAATGATGTATTCACCTAGGAACAGTAATAGTCAGTGGGCTGAGATCGTCTATCTTGCTTAGTTCTCGAGTTGATAGTTACCCTGCAGCTGTGAAGCTAATTTTTTGAAGGAAGCTGAACCAGATAATAAGAAACATATAGCCGTTTGTTTCCAACGCGGGAAGTTGCACATTTAATAGTATTTTATGATTAAGTTCTCAAAAATATCATCAAAAGTTTTCCGGCATGACGTCCAATCAAAACCGCGGATTGGGGTATTTCAACCAATTGCGTTTCTCGGTGTCGCATCGTCACACCAGGAAATGCACATCGACTTCATCTCCCACTGGAAAATAGTTGAGATACAGCTTTGAGGTAAGAATTGTTTAACTTCAAGTGGATATTTCAACACATGACTATTTTTCTTGTCATAAATGAAACCTGTTTAAGGCTACATGTTGTTAATTTCGTCAGTATAGGGTGTGAAACATTGATTACAATAGACGTGAAGCGAGATCCCCTCTCCTCATATGAACATGGCCATAGGCGTCTACTGAACAATTTTCTCCGACAAAGTCTCTCCTCCCGTTAGTCCAAACGAGGAGCTTAATTACGACAGTCATACAATTTAAACATTGACAACTGCGTAGCACTTCTGTGAACTAACTTATGTCAAATAATATCTCTACAGGTAGCATCTTAGGCTACAAGACCCCACATGACATCCATCAGATCGCCCATCTGACTGGTGCAATATATGCCACTTCCTCTCGGTAGGCTATTTCATATTTTAATTGTTTATTTTTTTTAATGCATATGAGGCAACCAGCTGGGAGTAAACCACATGGCAACACAGACAACATGTAGACAACAAACTCATGCCAACATAATGCATTTACTGTGATGCAGTTTCACATGTAATATGACATGGTTTGTAAAGCAATGTTTGAAATTGCAGTTGCAATACAACAAAGTTATTTTCAGGGGATCTAGTGAAGGTGGGGTCTGTTGTAAAGGTGACCACGTTCAATATAGGCCTAAAGTGCTGGGGGAAAATCCTTTTGTATCCATAGTACGGCCCTTGGGGCTTTATAAAAAAATTGAAATGACATTTAAAATGAATTGTTCCTCACCCCTGTTGTAATCCCCTGCTATATTATAGTATATTTTTTACGAAGTCCTTTACATTCAGGAACAAAAACATTGCAGCTGAGTGGGGAAATCCAGAAACCTCCACCCTGAGGTGATCAAGCAGTGTCAGTGTGGAAGCCATGGACCTTAATGTCTCAGTAATGAAGGAGTTTCATCTACACCATTTCTCTGTCATGTCAATGTCTTGAGTTACTTGCTCAAACCCTGTTTGGTACACAGACCTCATATAATACAGGCGAAAAGGAAATCATACTCTGAGTACAAACCTTCACTGTGCTTGGCTGCCTTTTCTTTCTTCTTTCGTGCTCTTTCAATGTGTGCTTTGGTGAACAGCATGTAGCATTTGCGGTGGTATCCTATTGCCATATTAGCTGGCAATTCCTGGTCTTCTTCCAGATTTAAAGCCTCTAGGGCATTTCGGGCCACTTCCCCCTCTCTGCAGGGTTGCAGGTTCAGCCATGAATGGGCACACTGCAGGAACTTTGACCAACTTATTTGAAAATTGTACTACAGGTGTTTTCTCCAGGCACTAAATGCATACAGCACTTAATTTTGTCCCATTTTGCTACTGCTAGCATTCCCACGTGTATGCAATACATGTTATGAATTCATGTTGTTACATTGTTTAAGGGATAGGACCACCCATCATGTTAGAGTAGGCATAGCCTTATGGTTAAAAAGTCAATTACTTTCTTAATGTATGATAATGCAAATTAAGTTCCCATTTAATAAATAAATTCAATTTTGTCAAGTGAATTTTGTGTGCTTGTGTTTTTATCCATAGATTAAGTTGGCTCTGGTCTGAACCAGAGCCATGGCTCTGGTCTGAACTAAGGCTATGCCTTATGAAACCATATCAAATATGTGTAGTAACAGTTTTAGAAAAGCAATAAGCCCCGCAAGTCCGTGCTTTGCGCTGATTTTAGAACAGGTAAGGGGTTTTTACTTTTTAACCATAGAAAATGATTGGAAACGCAAAGATGAGGCAACATCACCTACTCCAAGACTTAAAGTAGAGAAAATGGTGTTTTAACATTCAGTAATAATGTATTACATATTATAGATAATGTGCCTTATCTAAAATATGTCACTCCAGTTGCAATCTCCCCTGGAGAGAAGAGTATTTGGTAAGGTTCAGCAAGAATTATTTCTTTATTATTATTTATATAGACAGCGACACCCGAGGTTGCTTACGTCTTGTTGTCATTGAAACGCGCGGTCTCAAACAGTTGCCCTGAAAATTCGCCCGATCAAAAAACAGAGACTTTACAACGATATGTTCGCCAAATGTGCACGAAACGAAGGTGGAAACAAAGCAAATACAGTTTGGTGTATTTTTATGAATCCATCCTTAAAAAATGGGCTTCACAGCTGGACGGTAAGTATTAAATTCACAATTCGGGGGTCCAGCCCACCACCTATAACCATTCATCAAACTTCAAAATACTAGTTAAGTCATAAAGGTGACCAGGCAACATGATGATGTCACAGAAAGTCAATGCATAACACCAATGCATGTTGGATTTCTACTTCAGTGTGTACTGAGTCAGCCTAGAGAGTGGTTGATATTTGATGAGCTAATGGGATTTTTGGCATTTTTGATGTGCTTGTGCTGCTGCAGAGCAGCCAAGCAGGAAAAGGATATTTATAAATCGAGACGACGTGCCCTCCGAAAATACGAAGTTGAAGACTTGCAAAGAGAACTGGAAGTTTTGGGAGTCACGCATAATGATGATGGCAAAACAAAAAAAAGCAAGAAAAAGCTGAAGAGGGAACTCAGGAAAGTCCTCATAAAGGAATTGAGGAGAGTTAACCTGGGGATGGCACTAAAGGAACCAGAAGTATCATCATTTTCATTCAACATAAAATATCACATTTTAACTGTCAAAATAACATCCATACAGATAAAGCCAAGACCCAGAGTACAAATAGTGAACGTTTGAACGTGAGTACTCAAAGCACCACTGGAAAGTAGGAGGAAAAAAAGAACATACAAGTGGCTTTGGATGTGGCATTAGCAGCCATGAAAACGAACCAGAAACCCTCACAGGGTAAGTAGAGGACGTGATGTCACTCATTTGCAGATATGTTTTGCTTGTTTTGCTTTAAGATTGCTTGTAATAAAATGCCATGCTTGTTTGAAACTATAGATCTTGAAAGAGAGAAGGACAAGGAGAAAGATAAGGAAGCCATAAAGGCTTTGATTCACAGTGTCTTCAGATTGATGCTTTTTGAAGTGAGTAGTAGCAGAGCATTTCAGGAACGGAAAGTCTCATATACAGAAAAGTACGTTCGAGAAATACTGTAGTTAAACACCACAATTTCTGTTGCAGGGCACAGTAGAGAATAAAAAAACAAAGACCAGGAGAGGAAAAAGAGGCAAGTGACAACAACACACCCATCCATAAAGCAGAGGGGAAGGAGAGACAAAGAAAACAGAAGACAGGCTTGCCTACTATGCCAATAAGACCTTCTATAAAAATTATGAAATAAAAAGAATGAGCAAATACATATCAAAGTCCATTGTTTAGTATTTCTTCCTTGCTAATATACAGTAAAAGATTTCTGGAATAAGGCTGCAAAGACAACGATAAATGTTTCAAATGTTACATTAGTATTACGTCACTTTGCTACGTAAATAGGGCAAATTAAACAAAACACCCCGGTTAATAAGCTATACGACTACTCTACACCTATAAGTTAAATCAGCCTTTGGTAAACGTTCAGTGAACCTGTGGCATACACAGAGAAGGAAGATACTTGCCTGTTGCAGTGCATGCATGGCAACAAAAATAATTTTCACAACTTTGAGTGAGCTACGTAAGCTATCGATATGTAAGTAACGTTAGCTAGCATCATTAAGGAGAGTTGATTAGTGAGCGTTAGTTAAATTAACAGTCAACAGGAATATCGTTCGAACCAGCCTAGAAGGACTTAACATTAGGCAGAACTCACTAACGTTGATTATCCTTGACCAGCGTCAGCTAACTTTGTAGCAGAAACAGATTCAGGTGTTTAATCAAAGATCCACGTAGGTAAGGTTATGGCTCAAACATGACCACATATACAGTTTCATTTAGTTATGCTAATTAGCAAATGTTACTTTATGTATTTAACGATTGTTCTATTGGCGAGATAGTTCGCCATCTAGCTAGGAACCTAGCTAACTGTATGCTAACTATCGACAGCTTTCTGACTTGCCTGTGGAGTTAGCAGTGTCTTCAGGTGTTTCAGCTGCATGCCTCTTTGAATCTTGAATTGTAAACTTGATGTGCACCGTGTCTCAACACAATCTGTAAGCACTAGATATACTCAAATTCAGCGTTCTGTTAAAGAGCAATTACTTAGATTACTGCATTTGGTAAGTCTGGCTAGCTAGCTAGCTAGCTCGATGGCTGACATGTTGTAAACATGCACAGTCCTTGGTTACGGTTGTCTAGTTGAATGCGTGTGACGTAATAACGGAATATCATTCCGCCCACCAGCCAAACGTCTTTGGTACCAAGTATAAGTAATGGGATTTCGGATATGCCACGGTATTTTGTTGCTCACTTTAGTGTATTGCTTTCAGTGTGTATCGTGAATTCCCATGAATTGTCCGTAGGGGTTTCCTTGATTCCTTAAAAATACATTATTGGAGATGCCGGGGATTGAACCCGGGGCCTCATACATGCAAAGCATGCGCTCTACCACTGAGCTACATCCCCGACCTGACCTTATCATAACTTTATTGCCTCACAACAATGTTGGTGGTATTCTTTGTCATAGGTAGCTCAGCTAATTGATCAGTAATTGATCACATTCTGTATTTGTGTTTAAATAAAACGACTATAGTGGCCAGCAAAAAGCTTGTTACATTTACTGTAATAGAATGTTTTCTTTTGGATAAAAGCGTTTTTTCATGGCTTATTGACATTGTCATTCTGACATCCCTCCCTTGTTATACTTAAACCTTTTAAATCAGGCCATGTATTAAGTCCAAGTGTAAAACACTAACACCTTTTCCATTGTTTTATTTCAAATGTCTTATATGGTTCCATTGGACACCGCTGTGATTTAACATGTGACTTGGAACAACACACTAAAGAGCATCTAAAATTAGCATGATATGATTTTCTCTAGGTGACAGGTCAAACACTGACCAACATGATTGGAGGCCAAAAATAATGTCCACTCCCTCTTTTGCTGAAACTAACATCATCAAAGGGACAGAGGACAAGACAGATTGCTGTTGTATTTCAAACAAAACAAAACACCTGCTGTGTTGTAGTTTAAATTCAGTCTGATCATGTAGAGGTACTGGACTTACATATAAACAAGAATACAATATCAAAACAGAAAACAAGCTCCTGCCATGCATAACCGGGTCATCCAGTGTTTAGAAGGCTTTCTGTTGAATCTATGCTGCCTGAAGGATTTTTTCGAGCTTGTTTTTGGAGCAATCTTTTACTTTTTCGAGTCATTCGTGCGGCTGTTTGTCAAGCCACTCCCAAAGGATGTGGAGGGAGAGATTGTACTAGTGACAGGAGCAGCTCAGGGTATTGGTAAGGTCATAGCGAAGGAATTCGGACGCCACGGGGCTACTTTGGTTCTCTGGGATGTCAACTGGGAAGTCCTAGATCAGACAGCCCGGGAACTCAGACGAATCCTGGATGTACGTGTCTATGCCTACGCTTGTGACTGCAGTCGTCGCACAGAAGTCTACAAAGTCGCAGAGCAGGTAAAGTTTCGGGACCTTAGAACAGGACCACCTGAATGGCTATAAATAACAGCCTTTCTTGCGATACATTTAGCATGATTAGCAAGTACAGAATTGAAATAAGAAAAAAAAACTATGTTAAGGCCCTTGAAGTGATCAAATCTTTTATAAGATTAAGCCATGTAATGCAATATTGCCAGTTGTTTTTGCTACAGGCCATGTGTGTTTTTCAAAAGGTAAAAAGGGAAGTTGGGGATGTGTCCATACTGGTGAACAATGCAGGAGTCGTCACTGGAAAATATACATTCACAGAGGCCCCCGACAATTTAGTGGACAGAACTCTCCGAGTGAATGTTGCAGCTCACTTCTGGGTATGTCATCTAACATTTATTGTAAATCTGCTCATTCCTGATCATATGCTTTTTTAATGATGGAGGTTTTACTGAAAACTCTAAGGTACTTGTGGAGGAGGTGGAAAGGACAATCCCTGGTGACCCCTGCCATTTTCTATGTCCTGATTAGACATATAAAGCATTCCTTCCCGCAATGATATCACGAAACCATGGGCATCTTGTGTGTGTATCATGTCATGGTGGACTGTTTGCTATGAATGGATTATCAGGCAAGTCTACTACCATTTCACTTTCGACACACACAATCTATATACTGTGTACTTAATACTGCAGCATGGATGGATATTCACCTGATAAAATTGCCCAATAGATGTAGACTTTAGCACAATAATTACTGTGTTGTATTATACTTTATACAATGCTTCAATTCAAATGAACAAAAACTTTGAAAAATGCTGCTAAATTAACTTCAATGTAAACATAATGAAAGGGGATATAAAAGTCCATCATCTGTGATTGACAGACTACTGTGCCAGCAAATTCGCAGCTGTGGGATTTGCTGAGTCTATTGCTCTGGAGCTTCTGGTTCTGAAGAAGGAAGGCATTAAAACCACAATAGTCTGCCCTTACTTGATCAATACAACCATGTTTGGAGGATGTCAGACAAAGTGAGTGGAACTTATCTGTGAAACATTTTGATAAAACTGTGTGATAAAATCTTTGATGTCCTAATAAATCACAGATAAATCTTTCTCCTTTCATTTTTTTAGATGGCCATCTTTTCTGCCTATTATTGATAAAAAAGAAGCAGGGAAGAAGATAGTCGATGCAGTTTTGAGAGAGAGAATGTATGTCTTGCTACCATCCAGTTTGTACTTCCTTGTGGCTATTAAGAGGTATGACCATCTTGTGAATCAAAAATTCATGACTAGTGCCAAGCTCAATTGTTAGTCATATAGTCATTAGTCATATAGGGTCTTCAGATGAAGTAACTAATTGTGGTTCAAAGCATATTTTGTCTTTTTTGAGAGTAATGGATTTTGTACAGGGTCCCTAATAGAAAAATACAAAACAAAACAAAATGTTAAAGTCAAAGCTTGTACCTTTACCCTTTCAGCTTCATGCCTGCCAAACTGGGTATCATCTTCGTCAACTTTTTTGGAGGGCTGGACTTGATGGATCGGTTCAGAGGCGATCCAGCGCCAATTGTCACATACAAGAAACGTCAAAGAGAAACCAGCATCAATGAAGATCCACCAATCTATTACAACTAAATAAAAAACATTACACAATGTGTGCTGACTGAAAAGCCTGAAGTCACTTTTGAATTATACAATTACACAAATGAATTGCATAAGCTGTATACTTCCATGTAGGACTAATCAAAAAAGCTGATTTGCATTGACCGGTGGCCACACATTACTTCAGCTCTTGTCTGGAATGAGATTGGGCAATTATCTACAATGCAGCTTTCCAGTTGCAAAATGTAGGTCAACACTTTTAAACTACAGCCTGGGGGAATTCCAGCGTTGAGAATAAATACATGATTTTGATCCAGCTGTGCAGAACTGCTGTTATTCATTGTGGGTGGGATCTTTAAAAAGTCCCATCACACAGCACCGCTAGAATCAATGGTTAAAGTCGAAGTTCTCTCTCCTCCCCTTTGCCTTGAACGTGCTGACGCTACTTTGACGCTCTATGTAGCCACCGTGTGTGCCCTGTATCTTTTCCACACTGCCGTGGCTGCCAAGCAGTGTGGACCTTATTTTAGGGGTAATACAGACACTTTTTTCTCGATTATTTAGAAAAACAGCTAGTTGCTTATTCTATTATTCAGATTCCGACCGACCGAGACAGCCTTGTTCTTTTCACTCGTTCACAGGCGCATTTGGCTGCGATTTTACACGTTTTCATCATCCGGACAAAACATCCTGCTGCTGCCGGCGTGTTCTTCACGTGGGTGTCCTGTCGCTTCCTGATAACCTTTCTGAGCCTGTTCATTGATAGCTATTAGTTGATAGGCATTATAAAGCCGTTCGTGAGTTACAGATTATCTAGATTGGTTACATAACGTTACAATACAAAAACATCCAACTATGTCGGAGAAAATGGCATCCCTGATTTTAGAGGACGGGACCACGTTCCAAGGCCGCCTTTTCGGCGCTTGTGCATCAGTGTCTGGTGAAGTTGGTAAGTCGACATCACTACACCTACGTTACATACAAGAAACCGGTTCATCTTCAGGTGGATCGTTTTGGTTTATTTAGTATGGGATCCTTCGGGAACCATGCATTTATTTTCCGTGTCAAGCCAGCCTTACAACTATAACTAGCTTAAAGATAGCTAGTTAGGTTAGCTAAATGGAACTAAACCAACGTGGGTGTCTACTCGCCTACTCCGCCGGATTTCTTTGGCGCTATTAGGTTCAAGATCTTCGGGTGGTACACTCCATAAGCATGCGCACTTCACTCTTCCTATCTCAGCTATCAACTGGTTTTGATTCCATGATGCATAACTTTTTTCACAGCACTTTATGTGTAGACAGTTTATCAATTAAATACCAAGGATTTTCGGATGTACATAAGTATTTCTGGAATGATTTAAAGTCATACAGTTATATATATAAAAAATATTTGTATATAGATTGATGCTTTATTAAAGGCACCCAGTGCAACTTTCGAGGCTTAAAAATAAACATTCAATTTCTAGTCTTTTTTACACGTAGTAAGTTTCAATAACTCCATACCATTACATACCGACATTCAAGCAGCAAAGATGACACGTCTTTGTGTGGTGAGAACTGATAGAAAATCGATAACAACAACAATCGCCGCCATTTTCTTTATTTTTTGTAACCTACAATAAATAAAGCAGGCTTCCAGTCAATGGAAAAATGGCTTCTCCCCACCGGCGATTGTTGTTGTTTACGATTTTCTATCAGTTCTCACCACACAACGACGTCTCATCTTTGCTCCTTGAATGTCGATATGTAATGATATGGAGTTATTGAAACTTACTACGTGTAAAAAAGACTAGAAATTGAATGTTTATTTTTCATTGAATGTTTACAAGTTGCACTGGGTGCCTTTAATCCCGAGGGAAATTTAGGAATTAATTTTATCATGAAATATACTTACAGGCAAAGCCGTGTAGGTTAATCTAAATTACAACTGTCTAGAATTTTGTTCATATTCTCGTAATAAATATTATAAAATTGTCACAAAATTACTTGAGTGTATTCACAAAATGTATCTGTCCCAGACTCTGCAATGATGTGCAGTTGTGTTCAAGTCACCTGCTAGATTGACCGTGATTTTAAACCACTCCCTAATTACCCACACTGCATAATCATAATGTTTGAGAAACAAACTTATATTTTTAGTTTCCCATTGACTATTTCAATGTGAGAGATTCCACTCTTTCCTTTCCTTTGATTAATTGAAATGTATGGAGATTGCATGGAATTGTCCCCTTAACTCCCTCCCAGTTTTACTGAGGTACCTCAAACGTGAATCTCCTATGTGAAGTTTTTCAGACGGGCATAGTGGGCTATCCAGAGGCCCTCACAGACCCCTCCTACAAGTCTCAGATCCTGACCCTTACCTACCCCCTCATCGGAAATTATGGGGTCCCCAAGGACGAGGAGGGAGAGTTTGGACTCAGCAAGGTGTTGAGAAAAATCCATTCACTGCCCTATCACTGATTTACTGTTTTTATGCCATTTTATCAATGTCATTATTGTATGAATTACGGAATGTCAATACTGAAATAAATTATGCAGTTAATTAAATATCAACTCCTGAAAGCTAGGTATTTATGCCCACATTTGCTACATTACAATGTTTTGATGGTGTTTTCTCAGTGGTTTGAGTCCTCCAGAATCCATGTCGCTGCTCTCATCGTTGGTGAACTGTCTCAGAATCCAAGCCACTGGAGCGTGGACAGGTCTTTGGACCAGTGGCTGAAGGAGCATGGCATCCCTGGGATACAGGGTGGGTGCTCAGAACTTCCGCACCCTTTTTATTCCCCTTCAATATAAATCTCCCAGAAAACCTTTGATTCTTTTAGTTGTCAGCGTCTCGATTGCTGAATCAAAACAACAAATGACTAAACGCAGCACTGAATCAGTCTGTAATCTGGTGGGGAAATACTGACACGTTCTTGATACAGGGGTGGACACGCGATGCTTGACCAAGAAGATTCGTGAGAAGGGAACCATGTTGGGGAAGCTGGTGGTGGAGGGCACCCTTGCTGCGAGCATTCCCTTTGACAACCCTGACACCAGAAACCTGGTTAAAGAGGTGTCCATGAAGGTACAGTATCAGCATGTGTTTGGCCTGGCAGAAAATGACAGGGGGCTGTTGGGGGTAGTGCAGGTTTCAGCTCATGTATCAGAATTGTATTGCCAACAATGAGGAATTGCCACATACAAGGAATTTGTCTTGGTTGTGGGGTGTAAACAATGGGCGGGGGAGGGGGGACACAGAATGACAAAGAAACATAAATATAAATCTTGATACAAATTTACATTCACATAGAAGTATGGTTATACATCATATACATGTGTTGACAAGACTGCTGTTTTGGGCCTTGTTTGCCACAGCTGTCTTATTTTTGAGAGAGCTTGGGAAGCATTGTATTTTGTGATGGGTTGTTTGTCAGTGTTTTGTCTGTAAGTACACTCATAGCTGCGTTTTTAAAATGTCTTCCTCATACACTTCTGATCTTTTCCAAACCCTTCTTCTCTGCTCTGCTCCACTTGGTGTGTGTGTTACAGGAGCCCAGGGTGTTCAACCCTGAGGGCAGTGTCAGGATTGTGGCACTGGACTGCGGCATCAAGAACAACCAGATCCGCTGCCTGTGCCAGAGAGGGGCCCGAGTCACAGTGGTCCCCTGGGACCATCCGTTGGACAGCAAAGGCAAGTTACAATAACCTTCAAGACCATACCGTTCATATGTGTCTGCAGTCTTCATCTCAATTCCCTTTTTAGACTCACAGTCTGAATCAATATTGTTTTTTTTTATCCGTTAATTAAATTGCTTTAATATGCAAAAATAACATGCACTTTCCTTTCCCACTGAAAGCTGTCATTCAACCACACTTGTTAAGATCACTACAATATCACTTCCATGACTATTTAAGAACTTTTTTTTTATCTGACATGTTCCTCTCTTTGTTTTGTAGACTTTGATGGCCTGTTTATCAGCAATGGCCCAGGAAACCCTGAGTTCTGCAGAGAGACAGTGGACAACCTGAAAAAGGTGCTGTGTGTGGAGAACCCAAAGCCCCTGTTTGGCATCTGCCTCGGCCACCAGCTGCTCTCTCTGGTCATAGGGGCCAAGACCTACAAGATGAAGTAAGTCACGCTTTCAAAACGCTAACTGTCTAGCAGGAGATGACCAGTTCCTTGCTTGGAATCTAGAAAAGACTAACTTGATGTCTGTCCACATTGAAAGTGAGGCTTTCAGCTTCAAAGTGGCGTGAGAGGAGCACAAAAGCAGCTCCTCACGCTAGCATGATTGTGTGGCCTCCTCTGTATCTACTCCTACTCCGACCACTCTATCCCCCTTTTCCTTTCTATCAGTTTGTCTCTATCCCTCACTCTACACTGTCTTTCTCTTTTCCTCTATCTCTTCTATTTTCTGTCTGTCTCTGGGAGCAGTCTGGTGTGAAATGCTGCTTTTTGTGCAGCTCAGCAGTCTTGGCCACAGATAATAGACTAGTAGCAGCACTGAGGGTGAGCCAGTATGTTTTGCTAAGGCTCCTGGGATGGCTACTTTGTTAGTGCCCGCTCAAGGTCCCCCCGAAATGCCTTGTCCCACTGGCATTCCTGAGCATCCAGCTGGACGGTCAGCGGGTTCACTCGGTCCTTGGCCATCAGGGGCCTCCTCCATAATTTTGTCACAACTAATGCTGAGTATGTTTGGACATATAGTATTTTGGGGTAGCAGTGAAATTTGTGGTCAGGTGTGATGGCTTTTATCGGTCAATCATTCATTATTGAGGGCACACTCAATGCCATTACCCATTTAGTTGGTGGTAATAGAGGGAACCTTCTACAAGCTTTGTGTGGTCATGAAGGCCAGTCAATACCAGCCAGTCCTAATCACAATATAACCACAGTGTGGAGGGGTTTTGATCAGGTTCAGAAGGTCGACAAGGTTTATGAAACAGGTGGACAACATTTAGTCCTATCACCTCACTTTTTTGTGTGTGTGTGTGTGTGTGTGTGTGTAGGTATGGGAACCGTGGTCACAACCAGCCATGCATCCACAAAGGCACCGACCGCTGCTACATCACCTCACAGAACCACGGTTTTGCCGTAGACCCCAACACCTTGCCAGAAGGCTGGGACGTTCTCTTCACCAATGCCAACGACCAGAGCAGCGAGGGCATCGTCCACAACACCAAACCACTCTTCAGGTACAGTCCTGTAACACTTACTATTTTAGTTAAATTTGCCATATGAACATGGTAAACATAGTGTTTTTCATGAAGTGTGGAAAAGTGGTTGGGCTTTTTACCACACCAGTATCCTGCCATTTTTGTATTTACTGTGATAATAAGTTGCCTGAGTCATGAATGGAATGATGGAGCTATTGTACTTTGGTTTTAGACTACTTCAGAACGTCAGGTACATTTTATGTGACCAACTATGTCGTAATCCAACAGTGTACAGTTCCACCCTGAGCATATGGCTGGCCCCACTGACCTGGTCAGTCTCTTTGATGTGTTTCTGGACACAGTCAGGGATGTCAAGGAGGGCAGGAGTGGTAAACCAGGTATGGGAAGCAATACTAAAGTGATGTGGTCTTAAAAGACTGCAAATTTGTAATCACATCCTGCTGACCTCTTTATCACATGACACTTTAACAAATGCGTTCACAGTAGTGATGAGTAACTGCGTGCCTTGTCCCTCACAGTGAAGCAGAGACTGACAGATCACCTGGCCTACCCGGATTCTCCCGACCCTGGTGCGTTTGTCCGCCCCCACAAGGTGCTGATCCTGGGGTCTGGAGGTCTGTCCATCGGCCAAGCTGGGGAGTTTGACTACTCAGGGTCTCAGGTCAGTGAATACACAGATCGCACCACCTGGGTCATACATTTCTTCTAAATGCCCATCAGAGTCTGACGCTACCTGACCATGTAAAATATTTGCCCAGGCTCAAGGACTATTTAACAGCTCCATGTTGTGCTAACAGAGGCATGTTTTAACCGCAGGCCATCAAAGCCCTGAAAGAGGAGAATGTCCAGACTGTGCTTATCAACCCCAACATTGCCACAGTGCAGACTTCCAAGGGCCTGGCAGACAAAGTCTACTTCCTGCCAATCACCGCAGAGTATGTTACCCAGGTAATACGTGTGTGTTTTTGCAGTAAAATATTTGTTTTAATATCACTGGGCTTTCCAGTAATGACAGCCTGGTCTTAGTTCAAGATAAACAGTTGTACCTTGGAATATAATGAATGTGATGTTATTGTATTTAGGAGGAAGGAGTGTCCAGGAGTAAGTTGACAGAACTAAATAGTAGTCTGTTGAGAAGGGAAAATGAAAAAAAGTTTGTCTACATTTCACAGGTTTGTTCATACACAAATATATAATCAGATCATTTGTTCCTTCTTCGTTAGGTGATCCAAAACGAGCGTCCTGATGGCGTTCTGCTCACCTTCGGTGGTCAGACGGCGCTGAACTGCGGGGTGGAGCTCACCAAGCGCGGGGTGTTGGAGAAGTATCAGGTGCGCGTCCTGGGCACCCCCGTCTCCTCCATCTTGATGACGGAGGACAGGAAGATCTTTGTGGAGAAGATGGAGGAGATCAACGAGCACGTGGCCCCCAGCGAAGCAGCACTGTCTGTGGAGCAGGTGAGCAGAAGATAACTCTGATCTGAGCCACTGCGAGTAACCATGGATACAGATAGGTTGTTTTAGTAATAGAAGGCCTACTAGTCAGTGTTAATGTAGTTGTAGTTAATATAAAGATAATGTTTCCTATATTAAAAAATATCTGCATATATTGATGAGGTCTCCACTGGCTTATTTTCAGTGTCTATAACTTTTTCATCTCCATTGGATTTGTTGTTGTTGTTTTATTGAATATGTGTTTAATCGCTCTCCCCTCTTCATCTCTTCTCTCTCTGTCTCTTTCTTCAGGCGATAGCTGCAGCAGAGAGACTGGGCTATCCCGTGCTAGTGCGCTCTGCGTTTGCTCTGGGAGGACTGGGATCTGGCTTTGCCAACAACAGCGATGAGCTCAGCCTGCTGGTCACTGCAGCCTTTGCCCACACCTCTCAAGTCCTGGTGGACAAGTCCCTCAAGGGCTGGAAGGAGATCGAGTATGAGGTTGTCAGGGACGCCTATGACAACTGTATCACGGTACGTTGATTTCCTCAGATTAAAAAAAGAAAAGGATCTGGAACTAAAGGAACTAAACTCAGGACATTTCGACAATGCTGAAATGGCCAGGTTCTTTAATTGGTGCCTTTGAGAGTTTGGTGGGCTGCCAGAAGGCAGCGTCACATTGATATAGGCCAGCATGGATGTTAAGCTTTTATAAGACATGAAATATTAAGGAACGAAGAAACAGTTTCTGAGTTTTAACACTTTTTATTTATGTTGTTCATGTGTAAACGCTATCCCCTGCCTTAGGTGTGTAACATGGAAAACATCGACCCGTTAGGCATTCACACGGGAGAGTCCATCGTAGTGGCTCCTAGCCAGACGCTGAACGACTTTGAGTATAACATGCTGAGGAACACTGCTATCAAGGTCATCCGCCATCTGGGCATCGTGGGAGAGTGCAACATCCAGTATGCCCTCAACCCGGAGTCCGAGCAGGTACATCTGGCAGGAATGCTAACAGTCTTATCAGTTTCTTACTAGCCTAAGCAAATAGATATGGCTGTTATGAAGCTGGGTGAAATGTATCTCTCTTTTTTTCAAACTTGTGTTTTTGACAAATGTGCGCGTTTTGTTTTGTTTTGCCAGTACTACATCATTGAGGTGAATGCACGCCTATCCCGGAGTTCAGCCCTGGCCAGTAAGGCCACTGGTTATCCTTTGGCCTACGTGGCTGCTAAACTGGGCCTGGGGATCCCTTTACCAACCCTTAAGTGAGTCTTACACCTAAACACTAACTTTGTGTAATGGCCATTTAAACATTTTTGATGGTGTGTGTGTATTCGACCGAGTTCAATTGCTATTACTGATTATTCTTCTAGCATTAACATGCATTATTATGTAGCATCAACATCTTGACATCTTGTTTGCTGTTCTGCCTCAGGAACTCTGTGACCAACTCCACCACGGCCTGCTTTGAGCCCAGTCTGGATTACTGTGTGGTGAAGGTCCCACGGTGGGACCTGAGCAAGTTCCTGCGGGTCAGCACCCAAATTGGCAGCTCCATGAAGAGTGTTGGTAAGACTGACTAGATTGTTTTGTTGTGCGTTTAAAGTTTCATGAAGAATTGTATTTAGAAAATGTGAACCATATCTGCAGACTTTAATGACTTATTCCCATGTGCTCCAAGGTGAGGTCATGGCCATTGGTCGGAGCTTTGAGGAGGCCTTCCAGAAAGCCTTGAGGATGGTGGATGAGAACTGTGTGGGATTTGACTACAAGATCAAACCAGCTTCTGATCAGGTTTGCCAGCCAGCTTCTGTCCTCTAATCCTCTAGTGCAAATTGCAGCATGCTTTGAATGGCGAATTTCCTAAAGACATGTCTGAACATTTTACTGGTTTGAGTAAAAGCAGCTTGTGGCATGTTGTTTCTCAAGTCAGAACCGTTAAGAGATTTTTGCCAGAGACTTCAAAGAATATGTAAATAATCCAACAATATAATGAAATTTAAAATACAATCAATTAATAAATAGTCCTACAATTCATTCTTAAGAAATAATAAAGAATGAATAGAATAAAAAAACAATGATCGTGTCATTATTTCAAAGCGAGTGCGTGTGTACCCCCACATATATATGTGCATTTGTGTTTTGCGTTGCCATTTATGGATCAGTATTTTCCTACTTCACAGGAGCTCCAGGTGCCCACGGACAAGCGCATCTTCGTCCTGGCCGCAGCACTTAGGGCTGGGTACACGGTGGACCGCCTGTACGAGCTGACCAAGATCGACCACTGGTTCCTGCACAAGATGAAGAACATCACAGACCACGAGCACCTGCTGGAGACCTTCAACCAGGACGAGAGCACCATCCCTCCAGAGGTGATGAGAAAGGCCAAGCAACTGGGCTTCTCAGACAAGCAGATCGCTCTGGCTGTGCAGAGGTACCTTCAGCTATTACCAGGACTCATGTTGCCCATGAGTAATAGTCTTAATATTACAAAGAGTGTAGAGCAACGCACTGTAATTTAGAGCTTGAGTTTAGGCAGTCCAGAATTTATCTTCTGTTTGTCTAGCAGTAAAAAAGTGTGCTTGTATAATATTTTATCACAATGCAAGATTGGTGTGCCCCGTCAACAAAAACATATTATGAAAGTGAAAAGAATTCAGTCTTCAGTGCTTCATCCTTTCTAACTTCAACACGCATCCATTCTCCACCACCGCACCACCTCCAACCCCCTCCTGTTGTTTCCATCTGCCTCCCTGCAGCACTGAACTGGCCGTTCGAAAGCTGCGGCATGACTGGAAAATCCTGCCCGTGGTCAAGCAAATCGACACGGTGGCGGCGGAGTGGCCGGCCCAGACCAACTACCTGTACCTGACTTACAACGGCACTGAGAACGACCTGGCCTATGAGCATCCCCACATCATGGTGCTGGGCTCAGGCGTCTACCGCATCGGCAGCAGCGTAGAGTTCGACTGGTGTGCTGTGGGCTGCATCATGGAGCTCCGCAAGGTGAGCAGACCAGACCAGAGCGTGAGAGTAGGGCTCCAGAGAGAGACACGATACAGGATGGAATAGGTTCAAATAATACGTGAACTCTGTTGTTGTTGTTTTTTGTTTTCTCTTCATCCTGTTTAAGTTTCCATTCATTGCAGATGGGCTACAAAACAATCATGGTGAACTACAACCCAGAGACCGTCAGCACGGACTACGACATGTGTGACCGACTCTACTTTGATGAGATCTCCTTTGAGGTACAACCCTCTCAACACCCCCTCCCTCTTATTCAAACCCCTGACAATCACCCCCCTTTCCCATCAGACACCATCAGTTGGTGAAGAGCAAGTGGCGTATTGGTCTTTCAAGGCTCACACATGCTTTTTTTTTTTTTTTTTTATTGAAAGGTGAAAATCCATCATCATGCCATTTCTGCAGAATGGCGATTCAGCATATTTTCCTCTATTGTCCTGCCCTTAACTAATATATGAGGCGAATATATTTTGGATATTGTTTTTTAATAAGCGCTAGATTTCTTTAAGATAGTAATTTCTAGTTTTTTTACCACATGTGTATTTGAACCATCTTGTATATTTATCTGTATTTATTTATTTATTTATTTATTTATTTATTTATTTATTTATTTATTTATTTATTTATTTATTTATTTATTTATTTATCTATGTAATTAAATTATTTATTCATTTACATTTTACCATGTATTTTTTGCCATGAAAAAGCCAAGCATCACAGGTGCTGATATTGACTTATTTGTTCTGTTGATTACCCCTGCCTTCAACACCCTCTTGTCTGCCCGCTCTCAGGTGGTGATGGACATCTATGAGATGGAGAACCCAGAGGGCATCATCTTGTCCATGGGCGGCCAGCTGCCCAACAACATCGCCATGTCCCTGCACAGGCAGCAGTGCCGCATCCTGGGCACCTCGCCGGAGTTCATCGACTCTGCTGAGAACCGCTTCAAGTTCTCCCGCATGCTGGACACCATCGGCATCAGCCAGCCCAGGTGGAAAGAGCTGTCAGACAACGAGGTGAGGCAGCGTTTGTGGTTGGGTGTGTTTTGGTGTGTTGTGGGCAGGGATACTTTGGCAACATGGAATCCTGTTCTGAGTTACACAAAGGTATCAAGAATGATATGAGTCGGCATCATGTAAAAATGCAGTGTTGTTGTTTCACTTGGTTTCTGTCCATATTCATAGTAATGAATATGTTATTGTGAAGTTATATAATCCAAGGTAAACACTCAAATGCAAGTGGTGCAATATACAAGAACTGGATTTTCCTACCTGACTTTTGAAATACGACTTTGTGCCCATTCTCTCCCCAGTCTGCCATGCATTTCTGCGAGACCGTGGGCTACCCCTGCCTGGTGAGGCCCTCTTACGTGTTGAGCGGGGCAGCCATGAACGTTGCCTACTCTGACCGGGACCTGGAGAAGTACCTGACTAGCGCGGTTGCAGTGTCCAAGGAGTACCCCGTCGTCATCTCCAAATTCATCCAGGAGGCTAAGGTTAGCCAGCACCAGTCCACTGTCGGCTCTCAATCCACCATTCTCTCCATCTCATCCAGCTCTGTCTTCTAACCATCAAACCCATAAACCCAGTTAATTGTATGTTAGGGTATAGCAATGCAATTATGTGATTAAGTATTCCATGGTCAATAATATAAAGCTGGCTGATTGTTTTTGTTATGAACTTTATACTCTTGAAATCATTTCATGTGGCCTGAGGTATTGCTGTGATGCAATGACTCCGAAGGTTTTAATTCCTAGAAAGCAAACAGGAGAAAGAGCAAGTGTGAAATTAGGTAATGTTCAGCACCTGTTGTGTAATGGCCTTTGATCTCACTCACTGAATCATCTTTGCTCTCTGATCTCCGCTCACTCACTGAATCATGGTTGAGAAAGAGGCACTTCACTAATAGTTAACTGTTAGTCACTAATGGCATGACCTACTGTACGGTCCCTCAAGGATTTCGCGTTTTTACAATTCACGCAAAATCAAGAATGTGGGTTGCAGTTTTCTCTTATTCCGACAATATTTCTACACAAATAATGGAAATTGTGCATTTTTTGCCATTGATTTTATTAATGACCACAATTTAAACTTTTTTAAAGTTTTTGAGAATTTCAGCAGCAAATTCTGTTACACCAATCACATCAAACCAAGATTCTGGTGGGATCACAAGTTTTCGGAATTCTCGCAGGAGAGGGGGGGGGGGGTTAGAATCAGAAAATAAGTGACATTTTTGAGAATTTGCGCTGCAAATTTTCACTTTTGGCCTTAACAAACCCTTGCAAGTTCCTGGAGGGACTGACTGACTGACTGACTGTGCATCTCCACTCTCAGGAAATAGACGTGGATGCGGTGGCGTGTGACGGCCTGGTCATTGCCATCGCTGTCTCAGAGCACGTGGAGAACGCCGGGGTGCACTCCGGGGATGCCACGCTGGTGACGCCGGCACAGGACATCAACCAGAAGACCATGGAGCGCATCAAGATGATCGTCCACGCCATCGGCCAGGAGCTGCAGGTCACTGGTCCCTTCAACCTGCAGCTCATCGCTAAGGTGAGGTTACTGTGCTAATAATACACACAGACCAGTGCAGTAAGCATTGTGTGACTAGTAAAAGCAACCCTGTCCACAAATCAAACCAGATTAAACCATTAGCCTGACATCTAACGCATTGTGGTTTTTGGGGCTTCCACAGGATGACCAGCTGAAAGTGATCGAGTGCAACGTGCGAGTCTCTCGCTCTTTCCCCTTCACCTCCAAGACACTGGGAGTTGACATGGTTGCTTTGGCGGCGCAAGTGATCATGGGAAAGGAGGTGGAGCCGGTGGGATTGATGAGAGGAACTGGCATTGTGGGCGTCAAGGTAATGAGATGTTATCTAAATTTGCTGGTTCACTCCCTAAATGGAGTGGGTCAAGTTTAAGCTTCATATTAAGATGAATGGGGAAAGATTGGAGTGGAGATTAATTCCTACCACATGGCATGATTGTATTTATAAAATAAATGTAATACCTCATTGGATTTTTCTAAATAACCATCTTTTACCCATTTTAGTCGTCATTTTGTTGCTTATTGGCTAATTACAGCAATCTCCCCCTTGTGACCAGGTGCCCCAGTTCTCCTTCTCTCGGCTGGCCGGCGCAGACGTGGTGCTGGGTGTGGAGATGACCAGCACCGGAGAGGTGGCCTGCTTCGGGGAGAACCGCTACGAAGCCTACCTGAAGGCCATGCTCAGCACTGGCTTTAAAATCCCTAAGAAGAACATCCTGCTTTCCATCGGCAGCTACAAGGTGAAGAGCCTCTAACCAAATAACCAAAGGAAACGTGGTGTTAGTGTGGTCTTGTTCCAGAGATGATTCAATGTATAGAAAACACTGAACAACAAAGAACTAAACAGTAATTGTTATATTACTGGTATTTTACTGACAGTGTTAATCTTATGTGCAGTGTTAACAAGCTTTTTCAGTGTGCTTAAATCATGGTGACCCATCATTGCTGTGGCATTCACTGTGAGTTCTTTTCTCTTTTTCTTCAGAGTAAGAGTGAGCTGCTGCATGCGGTACAAACACTGGAGGGTCTGGGCTATAATCTGTATGCCAGTCTGGGCACTGCTGACTTCTACACAGAACACGGAGTCAAGGTAACACTTCATGCTCGGTTGTCAAAGGCCATCCTATGCCCTCAGTGTTTCTGTGTCTGTGTCCCTGTTGGACTAGGCCCTTAGGCTTCAGATAAACACTCAGGTTTTCATCAAATAAAAATTAAGTAATTTAACTTCAGAGAAGGAAAAAATTCACTACACTCTTTTCCAATGAGAATGAATATTAGAAAGTGCCCTTATCCACAACCTCCATAATATGATTAGGTGATTATAACACCGCAAAACTCTTTGCTTATGCTCTACTGTTTGTGCTGTGTAGGTGATGGCGGTGGACTGGCCATTCGAGGAGGATGAGTCGGACTGCCCCAACAAGGAGAAGCAGAGGAGCATCATGGACTACCTGGAGGAAAACCACTTCGACCTGGTGATCAACCTGTCCATGAGAAACTCAGGCGGTCGACGCCTCTCCTCCTTTGTCACCAAGGGTTACCGCACACGCCGTATGGCTGTGGACTACTCTGTGCCCCTCATCATTGACATCAAATGCACCAAGATGTTCGTACAGGTATGGACCTGCCGGCATTATTAGGAGACATTCCTGTCATTATTGAGAACGGTCACTTTTCGTATAGTGTACGGTATAGATCTTCTTGTTCTTGTTCTGCTCAGACACATGATTGGCTTTGTGGTTCTTTATGCAAAGCTTTATGCTTTGTGATTCTAAGGACCCAGTTCTGTATGTTTCCCCTCGATTGACCGGCTGCTCTGTGTTAAACCTCCATTGTTGGAATGTGCAGTGGAGTCTGTTACAGAAACATCAGTGCTAGTGCAGGACTTCATGGGAGAGTGCGCTTATCTTGTGGGAATAGGTGGAGTCACGGGGGAGGGAGAGATGTTATGAGAACGTGCTCTGAGAGCGACGCGACAGAAAGCCCATGTTGGAGTTGGACCATCAGTTAATCAGCTCCCTCTCAGCACTGCACATGCCTGAAACTGTCCACGTACTTTTCTTTTTTCAGTTGGGGTTAAACGCGAGTAAGGTTCAGGTCATTGACGGGGCCTTTGCCTGCACCATTTTTGATCATTAAAGGCGGGTTTTGGTGTGTGTGTGTGTGTGTGTGTAGGCACTAAGCCAGATTGGTCAAGCCCCTGCCGTCAAGACTCACGTGGACTGCATGACGTCACAGAAGCTGGTCCGTCTTCCAGGTAAGCGTCTTTTAAAATTTGGCAGTAAACTTTTTACCAAATTAGCATAAAGTCTGACACTGTCGTCCACCTGTCTCAGTGATGCTCAAGAAAGAAACCTTGATCTTGAGCGGAGGTGGTAGTAGAACATAATTTTCCCAATTTGACTAAATACCTTTGGCACGGTCCTTATCGTAGATGTTTCCATGTTTTTCATATGTACAAATATTCTGTATTAACGCGTGATTACTTGGAGTAACATTTTGAAGTTCTTCTATTAATATAATATTCTTCCTAAAAAAATGATTTTTTTTCTCTGTATTGAGTAACAGTGGTCCATTGTGATTTTATAAGTCTGTAGTCGTCCTCTATGAGATGTAGTCATGATGCTGCCTCCTCTTCCTCAGGCCTCATTGATGTCCATGTCCACCTGCGTGAGCCCGGAGCCACTCACAAAGAGGACTTCTCCTCGGGAACAGCCGCTGCCCTGGCAGGGGGCATCACCATGGTGTGTGCCATGCCCAACACCAATCCCGCCATCATCGACCAGAACACCCTCGCCCTGGCACAGAAGGTATGGTGATGGGAGATGTGCTGGCTATTTACCAAGCTTTTAGTTTTTTGTTTCCTTTTTTTTTTTTTGAGGAGTAAAAAAGGTACGCTATCACAATTGCAGTTGTCATAATGTCATTATTTGCAGATTGAAACATTAGTATTCACATTCTTTCAAGAATTGGCCATCTTTTTGAAGCTGCATTTTTTGCTCTCTAAAGGAATATATAGGCTGCCATGGTGGGATTTCAGCTACAATCAATTGTGTGTTTCTTCCCCAAAGTTTGAATGTAATTCTCTGTCTGCTTGCTAACTTCAGCTTGCAAAGGCTGGGTGCCGCTGTGACTATGCCCTTTACGTGGGAGCAGCCTCCGACAATGCTGCAATCTTGCCTTCCCTCGCATGTTCCACAGCGGGACTGAAGATGTACCTGAACGACACCTATTCCACGCTGAAGATGGACAATGTCTCCCTGTGGATGGAGGTATGAGCACAATGTGTGGTTATAAAACCATTCAGTACGCCTGATGAGCCCAATATGAGTCATACCGTACTAGGGTAATTGATAAGAATGTACCAAAAAACATCCCTTTCTATAGGGCCCAAGTGCAGATGTGCAAAAGGTTGTTTTTTTTTTTTACCGGAAATAAGGAATAATCCAAACACACAGAAGATCTAAATCAACAGAGCAACTAGGAAGGAAAAAACAGGAGGGAGATCAATCCTGAAACCCAGGGCAACAGCAAGGCAGGCAAAACAGCAAAGTTAACTTAACAGCAAAGGCTAAACTAACAGGAGCCAAAAATCTAGATTCCAGCGTGTTGGAATGACTGAAACTAGAGGCAAGAAACACTAGACATGAAAACTTTAGACCAGAACTCGATACTAGGAAACTCAAAACCAAAGACGCAGCCATGATCATGAGCAATAGCCAGGCCATGAATACCTGATTAATTGGTCACATGACTAACTGACGAGCGAGAAAAAACGACTATAGCATAGCAGGGGACAGTCTTTTTGGCGGCCTCTAGAGCCCACAACTCGTGACCGAATGCAAGTGAGATTCTGTTGACTGTCTCTATTGAAGTATGTCAAACGTTTTCATTGAGATGAAGTTGGGAGGGGAAAAAATCAACGACTGTTAACGAGCCAACACTTTTTTAGAAGTGCAGTTCAACATGATTGTGCCTTAGAATGTGATGGAATTGTTATCTTACTCATGATTTTAGCAATTTGAGATGACTTATTAAATGACTAATTGATTTCTTATTCTTGACTAGCACTTTGAGAAGTGGCCGAAGCACTTGCCCATTGTAGCCCATGCTGAGAAACAGACGGTGGCGGCCATTTTGATGGTGGCCCAGCTCTACCAGAGAGCCGTGCACATCTGTCATGTGGCTAAAAGGGAGGAGGTAAGGCACTGCTATTACAGTAGGAGATCTTGTGACTCCCCATTCATTTGGCTTGAGTATGTCAGGTCATTGTAAAATTGTATGCTGCAAAATCCGTTTTGAAAACGGAAATGTATAAATAATAATTTTTTTTGTCTGAACTTGTCTGACCAGCTAGCTTAGATACTAGTTCAGATTTCTCATCTGTGCATGCACTGCACCAGTATCCTGACCTCCTGACCTTGTAAACCTCCAGATCCTAATCATCCGTGCAGCCAAGCAGAAGGGCATCCAGGTGACGTGCGAGGTGGCGCCGCACCACCTCTTCCTGTGCGAGGACAACGTGGCAATGATCGGGGCAGGCCGTGCGGAAGTGCGACCCATGCTAGGCTCAAGGGAGGACATGGAGGCGCTGTGGGAGAACCTGGACATCATCGACTGCTTCGCCACCGACCACGGTGAGTAGGGTGGAGGCAGCTCAGAGTGGCAGATGAAATTTGTTTTCCCTGGGTTTTTTTTTTTGTGTTTTTTTTTTTTGTCTTTGTTGGTGAAGTGACCTGATTCATTATTATTTTTTATTGTATTTATAAAATATTTGTATTATTTTCAGGGCTGATAAGTTTACATATGGATACTGACCGTTCTTGTCATTGCTGAAGCTTACCCTAGGAATATTTACAACCTGCTCCACCAGGGCCAGTAATTAAATCAAAATCTTCTTGAAAGCCTATTTCTATCGTGAACTTGATGTTATTTTTTTGTCTTTCTTTCATGGCCCTGTAGCCCCGCACGCAGTAGACGAGAAGAACCTGGAGAAGGCTCCTCCAGGCTACCCGGGGCTGGAGACCATGCTGCCCCTGCTGCTCACCGCTGTCAGCGAGGGGCGCCTCACCCTGGACGATATCATC
This sequence comes from Sprattus sprattus, assembly GCF_963457725.1. Lineage (NCBI taxonomy): Eukaryota > Metazoa > Chordata > Actinopteri > Clupeiformes > Clupeidae > Sprattus > Sprattus sprattus. The sequence goes on from NC_137921.1 coordinate 22,669,420, forward strand.
CAGAGGCTGTATGAGAACCCCCGCCGCATCTTTGGCCTGCCCACACAGGAGAACACCTATGTGGAGGTACATTCAGGGCTCAACCTGGTTTTTGAGCTTGAGAGTTGGATGACCAGCAGTGAAACAAACACTTTGGTTTATACTCATGCTAAGATAAATAGAAGGTATCAGGTCTGTGAAATGAAAAACTAACATGGCAGCCAGTTAGTCCCTCAACTCTGTATGGCAACAGGGAGTTAAAGAGCTTTACATAAGAATACAATAAACTGCCTACATGTAGCGCATTCATCACATGTCACTGAGGTAGACCACAGAATGTTCCTTTCACAGTTCTGCTTTCTCTCTAGGCTGTGGTTTATTGCTCATGTCTTTAAGCTATTGCAAAACATTGGAGAGGCTGTAATTGTGTCTAATAATAGATCAGTGTTTTTCTAAGCAGGATGCTTCAAGGCAGTTTTTATTATGTTGATTTCCTGTGCAGGTGGATCTGGAGCAGGAGTGGGTCATCCCAAAGCACATGCAGTTCACCAAGTCCAAGTGGACGCCCTTCGAGGGCATGAAGGTCAAAGGTCGAGTGAGGAGAGTGGTGTTGAGAGGAGAGGTGGCCTACATTGATGGACAGGTGTGTGTGTGTGTGTGTGTGTGTGTGTGTGTGTGTGTGTGTGTGTTCCTTTTCTTTTCCTTCTTTGGATGATTCAGAGTACCTGTCACATGAAAGTCAGGGAAAACCTGTGTAATGTGCTGTATGTTGAACATTGAGATATCATTTGGCATAAGCTTGAAGCTTGGGGTAGGGGTGTAATGTGTGAGCAGTCAGTGAGAGACTCATTTTTTTGCCTTGGACCTCAGGTCCTAGTGCCTCCAGGCTATGGCGAGGATGTGAGGACCTGGTCATCTGTTGTACCATCCCCCATCCTCAATGAACCTGCGAAAGAGCCTCCTAAGGTGAGGTCAAGAGCATTTAGGCAGATCCTGCCACTTAATTCCCTTATATCCAGCAGCTTCATCATGGACTTTAATACAGAATGGATTTTGAACTGAAATACACTGTGTGTTTGTGCGTGTGTGTATACCAGACCCCTGAGCGTTCCCGCCTGCCCATCCCTAGCGAGGCCCTCCGTTTGAGACCCCCAAGTCCACGCCGCACTGCTGCAGGGGACGGTCGCTTCATCCTGCCCCCCCGCCTTCATCGCGTCTCCGACCCCGGCCTCCCCCCAGGTACCCAGAGTTACAGTAGCTTCACATCCCCCAACCCCACCACCCTGAAAAGCATTCTCTGCCAGCTTCTGTGACGTGGGCCAGTTTGGACCCAGATACTGCAGTCCTCTTTGGCCAACTTTGCTGCTACTCATTAAGCCAAGTCTTATGTTAAGTGGTAACTTCTCATTCAAAATGTCAATCCAGAACTAAAAGCTGCACAAAGGGTGTGTAGGGACTCCCCACTAAATCATTTTGACTATGTTCTATATAAGAGGGAGCTCATATTTAATTTGAGTATTTTACTTATTTCTTCTATTTAGGAGAGTTTGATTAGTGTTTAAAAAGTGGGACTATGCTGTGTTTCCATAACAATTTTAAAGTATGAACGTGACTGCAGAATTGCCATCAAGGTGTGTAGGTCACCTAAACCTTAAAGGGATAGTTCGGTTTTTAAGACATGAATCTGAATAGCTTCCCCGTCACCAGTGTCATGCAATCATGCATCACTTACCCCCGACAGCGTCTTGTGAGCAGAGTTCTCGTCCAGTTTTGGTCAAACCGAAAGTAGTCCGGCAGGTTTGCTAGACCCAGCAAAATAAAAAGTTTCTCTTCCCAAAACATTATGTGTTCAAAAGAGTGATATATTTGCATCCCAAAAACGTTGTAGTGGAAAAAGTCACACCTCGTTATCACTTGGCCCTATTTTCAATACGCTCGATACTGCACAGTCTACGGCAGATACTACTAGTAGAGTCTACCTGTTGATTCGCGAAAGTTGATTCGCGAAAGTTTGATTCACCAAAGTTGCCTGAGAGAAACGTCCATCACAGAAAAACGATGCTTTATGTCAATTTTATCAAATGTTGTCTCAGTTTTCATCGTTTTCCTGTGATGGACGTTTCTCTCAGGCAACTTTGGTGAATCAAACTTTCGCGAATCAACTTTCGCGAATCAACAGGTAGACTCTACTAATAGTATCTGCCGTAGACTCTGCAGTATCGAGCGTATTGAAAATAGGGCCAAGTGATAACGAGGTGTGACTTTTCCCACTACAACGTTTTTGGGATGCAAATATATCACTCTTTTGAACACATAATGTTTTGGGAAGAGAAACTTTTTATTTTTCTGGGTCTAGCAAACCTGCCGGACTACTTTCGGTTTGACCAAAACTGGACGAGAACTCTGCTCACAAGACGCTGTCGGGGGTAAGTGATGCATGATTGCATGAGACTGGTGACGGGGAAGCTATTCAGATTCATGTCTTAAAAACCGAACTATCCCTTTAAGTAAGCCTATGCACGTGAATCTTAAATTAAAATGAATACAATTTTGTGTTGTGGTTTGTACTCGCTAAGATGTCAGAATGCTAGAATATGGATTTTCCCTTGCAGGTGTATTGACTGCCTCTCAGTATAGACGGCGATTGTTTGCCATTGGTAATATATGATTTGTGACACAAAAATGACAAATTGGAGAAGAGGAAACTAATCAAGATTGACAGAGAAGCAGCACAACTCAATTCAAGAGCATACAAACAATCCATTGATTTCATCATATCACCATTATTGGTCTTTAGTTGTGATTGGACATATCTCTAATCAAGTTATTCAACAACTTTGATCTGAGATTTTTTAGCTTAATGTTTTGACGGGCACAAATCACTCAAAATTGGGATTTAAATGTTACGGGTGGTTTGCTGATTTCTGAGTTTGTACCCATAAGGATGTTGTAGTTAATACTAACTAATGTGTGTCTCTTAACTTTGTGCCGGGGCTGTATGTGTGGGTGTGCAGCAGCGGAAGACTCAGGCAGCGCAAGGAGGGCATATGACACAGGTTTGCCATCTGTTGTGGAAACGTTTTGCTGCTATTGCTAACCTTTCGCCTCACCCTCCCTCCTCCAATTTCCCTTCAACCTATGTGCCCAATGGGGGTGTTGACGTTTATAAAAGTTCCAGGCAGACATGTTTGAAAGTGTCTGCAGGAGTGCTCTCCGCTTTAGTACTTTTTGCTTTGCACTGTTGCTTATGGCTGTAGGAAGTGACGTCAGAGCTTGCCTATTGAATGAGTGACATGGCAGTGAAAGCATTATGGGCATTTTCTTTGCTTTGAGAATTATTTGATGAAATTACGAACAGACACTAGTAAAATTCATAATTTTGTCATTGACCTTTGGTCATTTGCAATAAAAATAGTTTCCCCTTTTTCCCCCATTCTCTCTCTGTAAATAAACTGCCTATTAATCTGGAATGCCAGTTATTGTATTGGTGTGAAGTTTCTTTACCAATGGCTTGTTTTGCTTAATGCATTCCTGTTCTGTATTGGCCATGGATGCGTGGAAACAGCGTTTCTATTTTGCCGTTCTCCTTCCTCAGATGTGGCTGCTACAGCAGACCCCTACCCCTGCCCTCCTCCTCTGTCCAGGATCCTCTCCCCCCTGGCAGGCCAGACTCCCGCCGTGTCCCACCTCCAGACCTCCCCCATGTTACACCCGCTGGTGGGCCAGCACATCCTGTCTGTGCGCCAGTTCAGCAAAGAGCAGGTACTCCCCCTGGGCCTTGTCCTTGGCTAAGATGCATATGCTTTTTACTGTTCATCTGACCTTCGCAATGGAAGTCCTTCGATACATTGGTGTGTTTCTGCTCCCAGATGTCTCACTTGTTCAATGTGGCACACACCCTTCGCCTAATGGTGCAGAAAGAAAGAAGTCTGGACATTTTGAAGGTAGGGCTTTTGGTACTTACAGTATATGTACGGGCTCTTGCCAGTGTGTGTGATTTGTCTTGCTAGTTGCTATTAGCCCAACTCGACTTCAATATACCTGCTCAAGCTCATTCATGCTCGTGCTCATTCATTTATTTGTGAAGAACTAACGCTTTCTCTAGGGCTCTGGGCCACCACAGAAAATAGCAAATGGCGAACCAGTTCCATGAAGTGTGTGTGTGTGTGTGTGTGTGTGTGTGTGTGTGTGTGTGTTTGTTTTACATTTGTGTAGGGTAAAGTTATGGCCTCCATGTTCTATGAGGTGAGCACGCGCACCAGCAGCTCGTTCGCGGCGGCCATGCAGAGGCTGGGCGGCTCAGTGGTTCACTTCAGCGAGGCCACCTCCTCCACCCAGAAGGGCGAGTCGCTGGCCGACTCCGTGCAGACCATGAGCTGCTACACCGACGTGATCGTTCTGCGCCACCCCTCTCCTGGAGCTGTGGAGGTAAGGGCCAACAGCCAAGTCGTGACCTATCAAAGTTATTTTGGTTTTGCCCCCCCCCCCCCCCAAGAAAATAAAGCTGTGTAGATTATAGTCAGTAGATGATGGGAAATTATGTTCTGGATTATAGAAGTTAGAGGTTATCAGGATTAGTGTTTTAAGTTTTAACTGCTAGTAGTTAAGTTGGTCTTTTCCACTTTGTGGTTCTGTGAGGTGCGTACATGGATGCGGTTTAAATGCTTAACTGGTGTCTCATTGTCTCTCCACTGGCTGTTTCTTTTTCAATCTTCTTTATTTGTCTCTCTCTCTCATTTCCACCCTCCATCCCAGACTGCTGCAAAGTTCTGCCGAAAGCCGGTGATCAACGCTGGGGATGGGGTCGGGGAGCACCCCACCCAGGCCCTGCTGGACGTCTTCACCATTCGAGAGGAGCTGGGCACCGTCAACGGCATGACTGTAAGGCTGCCAGTCTCCTCATTAATAAAAAAAGATTTGCTCTTGGCAATGCTCACCAAGACTGCATGGACCCTAAACAAAAACATGTGGAGCACGTTAGAAGTATGGCTTGTAATCGGTAAACTAGACTTTCAGCTTGTCTGCGATGAGTTTAGTTTGAATCGGAGATGTTAACCCTTAAATGTGACCACATACAGGAAGGAATGTTTTCGTTTCTCTTTTCGGCTCATCATATATCTCCTTAGATCACCATGGTGGGTGACCTGAAGCACGGGCGCACCGTGCACTCTCTGGCCCGTCTTCTGACCCAGTACAGGATCACGCTTCGCTATGTGACACCCAAGAACCTCCACATGCCAGAGAAGATCGTCAGCTTTGTGGCCTCCAAAGGCATTAAGCAGGTACATGGTTGCTGGTTTAGATATGGTTGTGCGGTTGCCTGTTTGGACCGATCTCTTCCCCCTTCATATTATACTGTTATGTAGTTCTTGATATTCCATATAAATGTATCAACGTCTTATACTAATGTTATATTGAGGGTATATGCGACATCTGAGGAAATTCTATGGAGCCTAGCCGGTGTAATGCAAAGTCTTGATCTGTGTGCTTTCTGGCCTTCAGGAGTACTTTGACAGCATTGAAGAGGCTCTCCCCGAAACAGACGTCCTGTACATGACCAGAATCCAGAAGGAGCGTTTTGCCTCCGAGGAGGAGTACACATCTGTAAGTGTTCCTGCTTATCTGATGGTCCCTCTCTTCCTTTCAATGTTACTCTTTCTGTATTCTTTGCTGCTTTGTTGTGATTACCTGGCAGGTCCTTGTAACTGTGTGTGTGTCTGTGTCTGTGTGTCTGTCTGTCGCACAGTGCTTTGGCCAGTTCATCCTGACACCCCACATCATGACCGGAGCCAAGAGGAAGATGGTTGTCATGCACCCAATGCCTAGAGTTAATGAGATAAGGTATGCTTGTTTCTTTTGCAGCTTCACAAGTATCTTGCGTGTTCCACATGTAATTACTCAATTCTACAAGAAACGCAGAAGCCCTCTTATCCCCATCACAAATTACCATTTATATTTCAAACTGAAAACCCACCCTTGGTCCATCTTTGTTTTCAACTTAAAATGTTCTGATTGTGACTGAAAAATCAGATTAACCTCTGAAAACTCTTCTTTTGTGTGTGTGTAGCCCTGAGGTGGACTCGGACCCGAGAGCTGCTTACTTCCGCCAGGCTGAGAATGGCATGTACATCCGCATGGCTCTGCTGGCTACAGTGCTGGGACGATGAACCCCCATACACCAATATGAACACATTCATACGAATCTGAACATGTCATCTCTCCTGTATGAATATTCAGCTAGCCCACCGAAGCCACCAAAACCTTTTCTACAGTAGTATGCAAAACAGTAACACAGGGAACACAGAAGGGAGGTCAACTGTATCAAGAATTGCTGATCATTTTCTTTATCAACTGCATTTCCACTTTACTTTTGGTCAGTCAATCGGCTCTTTAACACTACGTGTACGTTAGGGAAGTAGATTTTAGAACCTTGTCTACTGACATACTGTTTTTTTATATTTTTTGTTTTGTAGACCATTTTTCTGCGATTTAAAAGGGACCTTGCGTATTTCATTCATGCTGTATTAGATTGACACCTTTGTAAGCCTGTTTTTGGTACTGTTCTGCGAAGAATGTGATGTATTTTTAGATAAATTAATAAATAAGCCACTGGGTAAATTGTATAGAATCTGTCCTTGCTTACTGAGGAACACATTCATGTAGCGGAATTCCTGAATATTGATCACAGGGCTTTGTCGTAACTGCTGTACAGAGGAGGCTTCCTTACACGAGTATAGTAGAATGTTACCAATCTCTGAAAACATCTGAGACAGTTCCTTAGAGATAAGCAAAGTTTCACAAAGTTTGCTGCTTCAGTGTCTTTAGATATTTTTGTCAGATGTTACTATGGAAGACTGAAGTATAATTACAAACATTTAACATGTGTCAAAGGCTTTTATTGACAATTAGTTGAAGTTAATGCAAAAATTCAATATTTGCAGTGTTGACCCATCTTTTTCAAGGCCTCTGCAATCCGCCCTTGCATGCTGTCAATTAACTTCTGGGCCACATCCTGACTGATGGCGGCCCATTCTTGCATAATCAATGCATGGAGTTTGTCAGAATTTTTTTTGTTTTGTTTGTCCACCCGCCGGATTGACCACAAGTTCTCAATATTTTGGGTCCATTGGCCAGGAAACTCCCCAGACCTTAATCCCATTGAGAATGCGTGGTCAATCCTCAAGAGGTGGGTGGACAAACAAAAAAAAAACTATTTTTGACAAACTTCAAACATTGATTATGCAAGAATGGGCCGCCATCAGTCAGGATGTGGCCCAGAAGTTAATTGACAGCATGCCAGAGCGGATTGCAGAGGTCTTGAAAAAGAAGGGTCAAAAATATTGACTTTTTGCATTAACTTCATGTAATTGCCAAAAAAAGCCAGTGACACTTATTAAATGTTTGTAATTATACTTCAGTTTTCTATAGTAACATCTGACAAAAAATATACAAAGACACTGAAACGGCAAACTTTGTGAAAATGCATATTTGTGTCATTCTCAAAACTTTTGGCCACGACTGTACTTGCGTAATATGGTCAGGGCCTACTGTTTAGCCTTTATGTTAGAAGGGATAGAAAGCCTAATTATTAATACAACAGTATTTTTGGGAACCAAACTGTATGGAGTTTATGGATATTAGTTGCAGTTCATTGGATAGCTGTGGATCACACGTTACAACCCACCATGAGGCGCACCCTGAGAGTTATAGTCACTTACAAAATAAAACTGACTGCACACATGTCAAGAGACATTTTGCCAAATGGAACACTGTGTGATCATATATAAAATAATTATTAAAAAAATAAACTTTTCAAAGACGGAATAGCAATAAAAGAAAAGTTTAAAACACTCCATGCTTTTAGTCTATGTGAGTGGATTGCATTGTGGAAAGTTATTTAGTCCATGGGACTGGAGCTCGCAAGTTAGTGTCCATTTCAGGTAAGGGAAGGTCATCGTCAGTCACTCCGGGTCCAGAGGCTGGGACATTATCTGTACACGGCACGGCAATCGTAGGCCTGTCATCTCTAGGCGCAACCGGAGAAAATCCATGTGGTGGTCGATCCCTAGTGTTAGAAGGAGGCCAACTTGGGAATTTCCAGCGTACTAAGCTGGCAATGAACAATACCAGACAAAATGCTATTATAACACATATTGCAAATATTGCAATGTATCGCCATGAATCGCATGGCCATGTCTCCCCTGCAAGAGAACAAAAAACTAAAATCAGTTTTTCATCCAAGACACAACACTTACACAACAGAAAGCATTACAACATCAGGTAAAGGTCCTTTATTTAGCAGACACTTTGATCCAAAGTGACTTATGTACAAGGCATCCCGCAGTGGCCAGGAATCAAGCCCAGGTCAATCATTTGAAAGGCGTCAATGCTACCATTGTACCACCAACACACATTAAATTATGCAGTTGTGATTCTAATCCAAAAGAGTTGTCTAGTTGTCAATTGTGTGTTCAACAACAACAACATTTGGCAGAATTGCGGACTTTGCCTGTAAGTCAGAACATACCGTTGTCGTTGGCACTGACGTTGTAGATGCTGAGGTCTTCACCCGTTTCCCTGTCTTTCACGATATACACTTCACTATCAGGCAAACTGAATTGAGTGAGTGTATGAGAGTATGTCCTTCTCCACAGTAATTCTGCCATCATACTTAGGAGCATTATGAGGCACACCCCTCCTGACAGTGCACACAGGCTCTTGATGGGCACCATCAGCCCTGGTAAAAGTCACCTCCACTGTGACACTGGTGGCTAGAAATACTTCAAGAGGATCACCAACTTTGATTTTACTGGCATGGCGCTGAGCTAGAAGGCAAAATATCATAAATATATCATAAATATCAGTGATGGTAGCAACTGATAGCTGTCTAGATTGTGATGAATTACAACAAGGAATACCGCCTTAAACTAAACAGATTGACATAATAAAAGTAACCTTGCACGTAGAGCCTTGCTGAATTTGGAGCCCCTCTGAATTTATCTGCGTCTCTTGTCGAGTATTGGCAAAGAAAAAAGTCCCTGATCAGATTTACGAACATTAGTGATGTGAAGGGTACTGGTTTACCATTCTTCTCCCTCAAATGATAGCCTCCCTTTGATTTTGATGTGGCTGCATAGCAAGGTAGGGTAACATTGTCTCCAGTGGATGTATTCACAGTTATGGGAACTGAGAATCAAAAGGAAAACATACACCAATGTGAGTATCCAGACCTCCACTTGTTTTTTTAACAAATTCAGATGGATTAACAAATGGATGGAAATACAAATATATTAAAAAGGTTATGAATCATGGTTGTTTTACATAACAGACTACCATACAATAACCCAGGATGGCAAATAGCATACTTTTTGCAAAATGTTGCAAACGTATAGGAAATTAAAATAAAGAATCAAATTTACTCAAGTAGTAAAGTACTCTCAAATGGCACCACATGAGGAACACAGGTACATCCGATCTATACCTTGTTTATCCTTGGGTTTTGGTTGAACTGTATATATTGTAAATTAGCAAGGTACCGGACCTGTTAGATATTTAGCTCAACTCAACCTCAGACAGATCTGTAAAGTTATCAGTGACATTTTTCAGCTTTGTCGTTATAGGTTAGTGCAAACCAACTATATTTAGTTAAATACTCACCCAGAACCTCAAGCTTGTAATAACAATATTGATCATGTAAAACGGGGTTTTCCTGGACCAAAAAAGGGACCAGGCAGTCTGGAAGGCTTCGAGTGAAGGCTTCGAGTGAATTCTTCTCTCGCTTTGATTTGCTGAAAACGTAACAGTTTATTAAAACATCTCTCTTTTTAATATCTCTTTATCTGACTCCATTTCTTGTCTGACCGCAATCTTTGAGGAGCTCAGTCTTAGCTCCGTATTTCTAATGCATATAAATACCGGGTTTGGTAGGCTGATCTCCAACTCAATTATTTGTACACCTATCGTCTGTAATATGAAATCCTCCCTTACTTTTTAATAACTGGTTTTGTCTCGGACTAATGTCGCTTAGGATGAGGCTGTTCGGTAAGCCACCACTATATAATACCACTAGCAGTTCACTATAGCATGTCTAGCCCAGTTGAGGATAGCCAGTTGCCTCACAGGTTTACGCTTACGGCCACTGTGGGTCTGGAGCCACCTCTAGTTCGACTTCTGTGGAAACACCGTACCTGAGAGTACTTCTCTTAGTTAAGAATTTCTTAAGAGGGCAAAGTGGGTCAGAATATAATAATTTATTATAACAAGCACAAGCTACTTAATTACAGTACATCCAATCAAGTATGAAAATGAAGAACTAAAGCTAACCTAAAGAATACTAAAATACTAAAAGACTAAAAGAATATTAAAATACTACACGAAACATAAAAACACTTAAAGAACATGAACATACCTAGCTGCTGCGAAATGACTACTCACACGTGTGTGAGGGAGATCTGAAGACAGAATGCTCCAAGAGCTTTGTCTGTCTTACCCTTAAGTACCCATTTTCGTCCTGCATCATGTTTCTCAAGATGAGATTCACACATTAACAACCAAATGGAGGGAGTTCCCTCCCCCTAAGGGGTGAACCCCCCTCTATTCAGGGGCATCTTCGCCCTCTCACAGAGGCCAAAATGATCAAGTCTCTGTTAACTATGTTTTCCTTAATATATACAGCTGTAGAACTGAGACCATTTTCCCACTCAGATTGAGACCATTAAAATGAGTCCAAACATCATGCAGAAATCACTTTCTGATATCACATTGAGTTTGACCCTCTCATCCTCATTGTCCTGTTCCTAGTTTGACCTCAGCACGGAAAATTACACCGAGACAAACAGGAACAAAGATCTGAGATAAGAGTCTCTGCAGGGGGCTGGGAAGATCAACACAACACCAGCACAACAGGGCACCATAACACAACACCCAGCCCCACCAAATGAATTAATTAACAGAGGAATAATGCCATCTGTGATTTTCCACTTCAAAGAGCCATTTCTTCCTTACAATCACCACAAGTGCCAACATAGATTCCCTGGTCATTGAACACGACCAATTTGAGGCTGAGAGAATTATTGCCTTCATCTGAGAATCTTACTCTGTTTTCAAATCCATTTCCTTCTTCGCAACGGTCATCCTCACACCGGAATACTAGGTCATCGTCATTATATGTCCATGTTCTTAAGCCACTGCAAAACTTATTGCAGGTGAGAGTACCATGCTCATGCAATATCGTGGTTTTTCTCTCTATTTTTATCGAGGATACAGAGTGACATACTATGGAGAAAAAAAAGGCAAGAATTAATATGCTTTGTTATTTATAGTTAGGTAAATGATTATAAAATTATATTCTTTATCAAAATGAACTTACTGTAAAAGATGGAGGTCCACAGCATTAATGTTAGATTTGCTGTCATGATCCTTGAAAAGAAAAGTGAGAATACATGTAACGGAAAGTTGGTGATCAATTAAATATGTACAGGGCCAAAGCCTATGGCCAAAGCCTTACATTTTATCATCATTACTTGAGACCCTTCATTCACTTTATAATCAGTGATTCATATAATAATTATGTATGTTAAATAATAATTTAATCTCAAATGAAATTATAGACCTATGTCGGGAAGGTGGGTTTAGGCTAGGCTACTGCTAGGTTGAACTAGTTTAAACCAGCTGTTGCCGGCTGGTACTGCCTTGTTGCTGTATCCTGCCACCCTTGATGTCCTTTTTTAACTAAAATGTGCATGCACCATGTCAACAGACCATAGCCAAACATAACTCATCAAAACTAACATAAACAAAATTCCCATACACCATGCCAGACAGCCTCTCATTCTCATTTTAGAGCAAAAAGCTCTGTCTGGGTTTCCCCTTCCCTACAGACGATTGTTGAGCCATGCACCCTCATGAGCTACCAGGTGCAATTTAAATGTGTTAGAGTAACACTATGGAGTTTCTGGAGCCGAAGGTATTGGGCAACTTTCTACTGGACTATTCAGTAACTTATTTGCCGTCTTGCGTTGCACTTGCTTGATGTTTGACTGTTAGGAAAGTTGTTGGCATGCTACCCATCATAGCCATCACAATAGCATTACAAGCCGACGTGAGAGCACATATGACATATTACATACATATTACATATACATGTCTATGCTTATTACTAGCATCAATATCCAAGCATGTTACAACAAGCTTGCTTACATCGTTAACGAGATGTCTTGCTAGCGGCTAAACTTACCGAAACCTGTTGAAATCTGCTTACTTCGTTTATGACAAACTAGCGAGTCAACAACTTTCATAAGACAGTCAAAGAGCAAGCAAGTGCAACACAAAACAAAGCAAGACCCAAACAAGTTACTGAATAGTCCAGCAGAAAGTAACCCCCAACTTGGCGACTCTAGAAACTAGGGGTGTGCAAAAAAATCGATTCACATTCGTATCGCGATTCAAGTGCTTCCGATTCAAAATCGATTCATAGAATTCCAAAAATCGATTCATATAAAAAGGATTTTTTTACATTTTTTTTTAAGATTAACGTTCTTTTTGGCTTTGCAAACTGTGTAGTAGGCTAACGTTACGGTTTGAGTGATAGTGAGCGCGATACGGCGAAATGTTTGATGAAAAGCTTCTGAATAGAAAGTTTACCTTTAAAAGTTGTGTTGTGCAAAAGAAGCGAGCTTCACTGTTGTCTGAAAATGTCAACAGGCAGCTGGCTGAAAGCACAGAAGTATAGGCTTACCTTTTATTGGTAACCTTACTGTTACGGTTCATTGTTTTTGAAATAAGAGGCCTGACTTCTATGTTCACAGCAAAGTCTGAAATGTGCACTTTATAATTGTATTTTGTACCGCAATGTTGTTTTACCGCAATGTTGTTGTTCAATAAAATAAATCATTGCATAAAGCAAGCCAATCCACTTTTCCATGATAAGAGCATTAAAATAAAATTTGCGATTAATTAATTTGCGATTCATTTTGAGTTAACTATTACAAAAATGCGATTCATCGCGATTAAATATTTTAATCGTTTGACAGCACTAACATTTACATACTGTGAATCCATTTTTTTAAATCGAGAATCGTTTTTGAATCGAAAATCGATTTTGAATCGAATCGCCTAAAAATCGGTATCGAATCGAATCTTGACATTTTCTGAATCGTGCACCCCTACTAGAAACCCATGACTCATGACCAGGACTCCAAATTGATGTTTGCAAACAAAATTGTCTCCCTCGTAGCATGACTTTGTTCGCAAATGTCGACGACTGTGGAAACATTGTTCCTCAACAGTACACCATATCCATTGAGACTTATTACACTTACCTGGAGTGGAGTGGGGGACACGGGCATAAAAGTGGACGGTGAGGCGGAAAGATCTTTATGTGCAAATAGCCGGAAGCAAAATGTTGCCGGTAACGAGACACCTTGTGAGTTGGGAGAGGCTTATAAATGCAGACAAATAGCCTTCACCATATAGTAACTGCTGTCACTTACTTTCACGATGCTTCTCTGCTGGTCGATTTAACTTCGTGCGGTTTGTTTGCCTGTGTGTGACGTGTGTGTGTTTTGCCACCCCACGTGTGTGTGTGTGTGTGTGTGTGTGTGTGTGTGTTTCGATAGACTCCTCCTCCTATAGTCACCAAGCGTAAAGGGGCTTGCTTGGTTCTGCGTTGGTGTCACATTGTTGCGCAAAATTTACTCATAGCGGTACATGCTCCCAAAAGTTGCGCGTGTTGCCAAGCAATTCACCGCCAGAACAATAGCCTAGGTTGAGCAAAGTTTAATTCATGTATATGAGCCTGCCATTTGCTCGGCAGATAGAATACTTTTTCCCTAACAGAAAGTCTGAAGCTTGAAGTTCTTTTCAAACCTTTAATTGGGTAGCACTGTTAAACTGAGCAGACATGCAGAATACATTTTAGTAATCTCATCACGTAACATTAGTTTCTTCAAACAATCTAGTATTGCATGTTTTACTGTGGTAGAAAATATGTTAGCTTAATGCTAACGTATATGGGAAATCCTATAGACACCGCGCTAGGTATTAGCATCAATTAATTCACCTTAATGTTTTTGTAGCCTGACATTTGCTCTACAGATAGATAACAGGTTCCCTAACAGAAAGTCTGAAGCTTGAAGTTCTTTTCAAACCTTTACTTGGGAAGCACTGTAAAACTGAGTAGACATGCAGAATATTTTAGTAACCTCACCTTGCAGGCTGCGAGGCTTGCGTAAAAGCTTATGTCAAAAATGGCGCAAGTCTAGAAAAATCGCCCAACGCACGCAAGACGTGAAAAGTCGCGCAAGGGTCACGCAAGAGGCTTGCGCGGCCTCTTGCGCTTGCGCTTGCGCTTACGCTTACGTCTCTGACCATAAATCAGCCTTAAGTGTGACATGTAGACTGAGTTTAGAAATGTAAAGGTTAAATGTAAATGTTAAGGTTAATGTCAATGTTAAATGTTAAATGTTAAATGTTAAATGTTAAATGTTCGATGTTCGATGCTATATTTAAATGTTAAATGTATTACCAATATAAAATGCTAAATGCTAAATGCTAAATGCTAAATGCTAAATGTTAAATGTAAATGTAAATGTAAAATGTAAATGTTCAGTCTACATGTCAGACTTGATGACAGAACATTACAATATTTACGGTTATTCACATCTTTCAGTCACGTAACTACAATGGGTACTTTGCGGGCAAACAGAACAGCTGAACAGCGAAGATGTCGACCAGTGCAGCCTACTCAATTACGATCGCCATCAACCACAGATAATTAAAAAATATATACATTTGGGGAATTTGTGATCCCTTTACAGCACCGGCTGATATTTTAATTTCTATAACGTCGTCGAAGTCCCTGCCTGAGCTCCAGTTTGGAGATATTCTATCTATCTAATTGAAAATCCAGCCCACTACACATCTCAAAAACTGAAAGCCTTCAAAAGCACAGATAGTAATTACATTTTCAGAAGGGGATGGATTCACTACGCTGGCATCTGGAAGGTGAAAATAAAAACACATCTTCATAATCAGAGCAAAGATTATTGCTGTCGGGGGAGAATGCGCATTTCCGCTGGACTAATTCTATTCCCCCCTTTCAAGTCTTTCAGGCTTGAACCCAAATCATTGTTATAAGGTCAGAATCAACTTTGCTTGAATTAACTGATTGTCAGCCTGCCTCCCTTTAAGATGTCACACTCATGAGGAAAGTAGAAACCCATGTTTCCCTAGGTAAGACCACCACTTTTGGCCAATTTGGTTGAGACCAATGGGATGTTTGGGACCAAATTTCTTTTCGGTGTCATTCTAAAATGACCACCCTGTCTTCAGTCGTGAGTGGACCCAGATATAAACAGAAGCACATGTATATGAAACCCTTAGGGAAATTAACTTAATGGTGATGGTGCTGTTTTCATTTAAAATGTTGTTCGCTGGCCCCCTTTCACCATGGCCAGGCTCAGACCTGTTATTAGAGAGCACATTCTGCAGTCATCACCTTATTAAGATATTCATTAGGATAAGCCTTTTGCAAACCCTGCAAACTGATTAACCATGCACAAGAAAATCATGATGTGTTGATTGTTTTGACTTGCTACCTGTGTCACTCTCACAACCTTACCATCCCCAGTGCAACAGTGTGAACACCTTAATCAAACTTTGCTGAATATGTTGCATACCTTAGAAGAAGAGAAGCAGAACTGATGGCCTGACGAACTTTGAGCAGGGACACCTAGCACCTAGCCGCTGTGTAGGTGCACAGTCAAGGAGGCACAGAGTTCCAACAATCAGCGGTCCTAATTTGAAGACACAGCTTCCCCTTATGACATCGAAAGGTGGCATAATGAAACATCAACTGCATTGCCTGGGAGATCTGAGGTAAGACAAGACACAGGACAAGCACTCTTTTCTTCACTACTACTTCTGGGGTTGTATATTCATTTCTCTTCACATTCTGTATACATTCTAATGATATGCCATATTCAATGAATTACTACAAAGTGAAAAAGTTCATCCATTACCAATAAGTTTGAAGTAGTACCTTTTCTTGGGAGCACTCCTGCTGGGAACATCCAGCTCTCAGCTTCATTGTATGTCACTGGTGCCTCTTTCTTTTTTGTATAGAGGTCAAGAAATAAATGAAAACTTATAACGAGTAATGGGCGTACTTGTAATATGTGTTATCAACTGATTTTGTTGAATTATTTAGAGACTGGGGAATGCAGTTTGGTCAGCCAATTCACATACTGTAGATATGTGGGTCTAGACATAAATGAAAACTGGCTTTCAAATTGAGATCTAAAAAAGGAACCAACTGGTGGCTGGCTTGCTGTTATGGTCTTAAGGCTTCCCCTGTAGGTCATTCGTCACGCATCAAAAACTAAGGGTTCAAAATAATTTAAAAACTTTGTAGAAATAAAACTTTATGGCTTTGTAGCTATGAAAAATAGACTTCCTATCAATATTGCTTCATGCCTTCAGAACAATTATAAGAACTTTTGCTTTATAAAGCCAGCAAATATTATATTGAAAGCACAATTAAGACAGAATGTGTGTACTGTTTTGGGCATTCGTCTAAGAATAACTGAGGTAAGTCGTGAGAATTCAGAAGGGTGTTGGGCAATATGTTCCTGTGGTGTCGTCATCGCACCTTTTTAAATATTGGCGACTGTCCTGCCCTATCGTAGTAGGCTGCCCTATCGTAGTCCCACACATCGCGCATGCTCAAACACAAACGGTTTACGGCAGAAGGCTCAATATCAACATATCTGGCTTGTCTTAACGCATTATGTAGGTTTATTTAACATAATGTTTTATAATTTTGTAAACGGTTAACAGCAAAAGGCTCAACGTCAACATATGGGGCTGGTCTTAACGCATAATACGGGTACATTTAATGTTATATTTAATTGTGTTGTAAACGGTTAACAGCATAAGGCTCAACGTCAACATATGGGGCTTTTTTGTATTTCTGTTACTAATGAATGCACTGCTTAACTAATAATTCAATAAACATGAAGCTTAACATCATAAACCTTGGTGGATTACCTGGCTCGTTGTAACAGTGTCGCAAAGTGAAGCAAGCGCGACTACCATAGACATGTATAGGTAGACGCCGCCTCCACTGCTTCAGCCCGTAGCCTCGGCGAAACGCGTCGCCGCCATATTGTTACAGGAGCTCTCTGACGCCAGAGGTCTGTCAAACGTGTCAAACAACCGCAAGTTGCCAGGAGCTGCGGTTTATCTGGATACAAATCACGATAACCTTTTACATTTCGCAACCAATTTCATGGAGTATTCAAGGGTTTATGCTCTACGTGAAGTGTGTGAAAAAGATTTGCCTCTACATTACTTTGAATCTCGCTAGTTAAATCGCCAGTCATTCATGTGCATGGGTCTATGATAAACGCGCACCTTTCTTGCACAGCTCGTGCACTTTGAAAATACTGAGAAGCTCTATAAACTATCGAAATAGTGCTTCTTTAGTTACTACGTATTGACCATCATTAAGAGAAAGAGCATACATCAAATAGTGAAATACTGGCAGTCAGTGTGTTTTTCATAGTTTAATAGTTTCTTTTCAAGTATGTGCATTAAGAAATGAATGACTGTGCATTAAGAAATTAATGACTCAGTATAATGTGCAATGGAATAACATATATGATATATATAATATGTGATACAATATAGGCCTAATATAATATATTTTAAGTATAGGTATATATTCATATTCCACAAAATCAGGCTGCACCACATTGCAAAACTGAGCACGCTGCAATTACAGACTGGCAACAGTCGAAAAAAGCTCAGCAAGACGATACTTTTTAAAGGGTTCTAGCCTAGATTAAATTATTATATTATATCATATATTGTGTGAAATTCTATATTGTGTCAATTGCACTGCATATATCTGAAAATGTTATGAGCATGATTGTATATGTCAAATTGTACAAATATATATATATATATTATATAATATGAATATATACCTATACTTAAAATATATTACATTATATTATATTGTATCACATATTATATATATCATATGTTATTCCATTGCACATTATACTGAGTCATTATATTATATTGTATTATATATATGCTATGCTATTTATATTACAGTTCAACTATTGAGATGTGTATGTATATATTGAGATGTGTATATTTTTACTGCTATAGAAATATATAGCTTTTTTTGTAATGTCGATTTGTGAAATAACTGTGTATTGCCAATTGCACTGTTCAAGGTTTCTTAATGCACATACTTGAAAAGGAACTATTAAACTATGAAAAACACACTGACTGCCAGTTTCTCACTATTTGATGTATGCTCTTTCTCTTAATGATGGTCAATACGTAGTAACTAAAGAAGCACTATTTCGATAGTTTATAGAGCTTCTCAGTATTTTCAAAGTGCACGAGCTGTGCAAGAAAGGTGCGCGTTTATCATAGACCCATGCACATGAATGACTGGCGATTTAACTAGCGAGATTCAAAGTAATGTAGAGGCAAATCTTTTTCACACACTTCACGTAGAGCATAAACCCTTGAATACTCCATGAAATTGGTTGCGAAATGTAAAAGGTTATCGTGATTTGTATCCAGATAAACCGCAGCTCCTGGCAACAGCAAATCTTTTTCACACACTTCACGTAGAGCATAAACCCTTGAATACTCCATGAAATTGGTTGCGAAATGTAAAAGGTTATCGTGATTTTTATCCAGATAAAACGCAGCTCCTGGCAACTTGCGCTTGTTTGACACGTCTGACAGACCCATAGAAATAAAAAAAATCTATTGATGTTAGTTCATTTAAAAGCTGCGATTACCCGTACCAAGATGGCGGCTCTGTTGACGCATTCGTTCCATAGGCGGCCGTATTCAAGGGCGCTTCTGGTGTTTATTTCTATGTGACAGACCTCTGACGGCAGAGAGCTCCTTTCCCAAAATGGCGGCGACGCGTTTCGCCGAGGCAACGGGCTGAAGCAGTGGAGGCGGCGTCTATCTATACATGTCTATGTGCGCCACTACGATAGGGCAGCCCATATGGGGCAGCCTACTACGATAGAGCAGCGATAGCGACCATAGACATCATATAGGATACCTATATGATGTCTATGATAGCGACCACCAAATCCAAGCTATCCCTTTAAGATGTTGAGAGGCGGATTCAGCTGCCAGCAGCTCACACAAGATTGGGCCAGAGGTGTGATCATAGCACTGTGGATTGGACAATACTTTCTCGTGACGTGAGTTCATAGGTTATGAGGAAGTTGTTGATGAATGTCAACCGAAAAAGCATGTAGGGTACTCAACTGTCCGATATTCCGCAGGAGCCACCTAAGTAGCCCAATTTTACCCTCAGATGCATGGTTTAAGACTGCATGGCTTGCTTTTTTAGGAGAAAGGTTGCTGCTCAGGTAAGGCTATTTTATTTCTCTCTTGGGGTATATGTCTATCCAGGTATATTATGAAATAGCCAGTATAATTGGCTTAAGAAATGGCTAACATTTCGTTATCAATATACATGCACACGTTAGAAATGCATTAGTCGATTATTTTTATTTGGAGGAACACTTATATGGCTGAGCAATGCAGGGTGAAAACCGTATTATTTGCTCCTTTTATCGCAGCTGTGTAGGATATTAGGACATAAAGAAGATGCCTTCATTCCAGCCATCTCCGCTATTCCAGTGTCAAAGAAGCAGTTAAGTCGGTCTCTTTATCTCGTTCGTATTCTAATTCAAATTTGATTTATTGGCATGACAAGTGGTAGGTACAATGTATTTC
This sequence comes from Sprattus sprattus, assembly GCF_963457725.1. Lineage (NCBI taxonomy): Eukaryota > Metazoa > Chordata > Actinopteri > Clupeiformes > Clupeidae > Sprattus > Sprattus sprattus. Next base: position 22,689,187 of record NC_137921.1, read on the forward strand.
CAACACATTTACAGGAACATTAAACATCAGTGAAAAGGAAGGGGGGAGGTGGGACAAAACACAAAATGTGTCTTCTGTATGTGTGTGCGTGTGTGTTTTCAGTTTCATTAAACATGTCTGTTTTCAAAGCATTGTAAGCCATTTTAAAATTGTACCTAATATCAATAAAAGCTTGAATGGTTTAGTTTAATAGAGTAATTCCACAATACATTGTATTAAATTACATCTGGGTGCCCATTGAAGAGATTGTGATTGTCTTTATGGACTGTGCATGGTGCCTTTGCTGAAGTATTGACATGCATAAAAGAGATGTTTGCAAGACTGTCTCTTCCTCTGGTTCATTGTAGGATAAGCCCAGACCTTCAGCTGTCTGTAAGTTTTCTCGTGAACAATGGCTTCCTCTCCTCTGATGGGGACTTCAAGACTAAAACCGAGATGCTGGCAAGACAGGTGTGTTATCCTAGATCAGTTTATGCCTGACTGTCATACATATATGTGGAGAGTTTTGTCCGATTAAGTTTGTGATTTATTGTGATAAAAAAGTGATAATGTGTGGAATATGTATCCATATCCAATGTGCACGTGACGCTGATTAAATTCTCTTACAGTTAAAACCAGATGGAGTGATTGAAGAAGTCATCCCTTCCCATGGAGGGATACATTTTCGAATAAACAAACTAATACTTGCCAAGGTAAATGCTATACTTTGTCATTGGAGCCCTTGAAGTGCCCTCCTGTGCTTGTCTTCCCTTTTCTTAAATATAGTTAAAATTTCATCCTCAAAATGTATTTAGTGGTTACGGTATTATTTAGATATTAAATGTTCTTTTGTTGTGTTTTCAGAAACTGTTAGAACAACTTCAGAAGGATCCCCACGGGTTTGGAGTCGAGAGTGAGCTCTTCAGAGGCCTCCATGGGAGACGAACACTGGTGGAGTTCAGGTCTGTTCTCCCATATCCACACTGTGTATATACATGTACTTTTATGCAATTACCAAACACGCTGGTCTTAAAGCAGCTATACATTATGTGAAGTAAACATTTGATCAGTATATCTGCTCCCTGAGAGCTTAGCACGGTAGCACCTGACTCTGGCATGATGCAGGTCTTACAGGTGCAACTCAATATCTTTAATCCTTGCTCTTGACAATATCAGGTCTGTTGAGTACACTTTGTACATAAAAAATACAAATAACTAAATTGAATTGAATATATGTTCTGTAATAGGAGACACATCAGAGTGATGAAGGTCTGACTGACCGAGAAGTCAGTTTGATAATAAAAACAATTGGTGTGTTACGAGAAGAAAGCAGTGTTGTGGTACGCAGATCCTTCTATATTAGTATATATATGTGAAACTCCTATCTTTTGTTCTTGTCTGCCAGCTCACCCAACATTGCAAAGAAGTTTCACGCCGGACACCTCCGCTCCACGATAATAGGTGCATATCCACAGTGATGAGCAGCAGTCCAGCTAGGTGAAAGGAGCACAGAATTTGCCAGATGGATAACTGTGACTTCTCTCTTTAACCAGTAGTGGGCGTACTTGTAATATGTGATGGCAAATTATTTTGTTGCCAATGTTTTTCTGAGAAAGTGTTTTCTGTGTTTTGACTTCTCTTAGGAAACTTTATTTCCAACTTGAAAGAGGCCCTGAGGAATGAGGTCATCCGGGTGAATTATTTAGGAGACTGGGGAATGCAGTTTGGTGAGTCATTTCACATTCAAGCATGGGGAGAGAGCTTTTGAGAGAGGCAAAAAAAAAACCGTTCCAGTGTGAAAACTGTGTTTAGGCGCGTGTACACTGTGTGCCTAGTTTGTGTGCCCAGTTTGTGTGCCTAGTTGAATCTGCAAAGATAATTGTGCCTAGTTAAATGTAGCACTTGGAGTGCGTTTTGTCTTTTGTGTTTCTTTATTTTGTTGGCCCTGTGTGGGGTCGATACTTGAGTCCCTCTTTTTAATAAAAAGAAAATATTTTTGTACAAAAAAAGCCACCATCGACACTTGAGTCACCCTTCTTCCTGACTGCACCACCAAGTCCAGTTTCCCACATCCCAAAATTGTTGGGTGACTGCCTCGGTCCCTCAAACTAATCATATGTATGCTTTTCAAAATAGAAGGGGAAAAGTATGTATTTGTATCTTTTAAAATCACGCAACATGTTTGAAATAGTTTTATCACTTGAGTAAAGAGAAATACTGAAACATTATTTTTTAAAGTTCAATATATTGTTTATTACATGTTCAGGATTGCTGGGAGCTGGCTTTCAGCGTTTAGGATCTCAAGAGAAACTCCGAGATAATCCCTTACAACACCTTTTTGATGTGAGTTCTTAGACTCCAAAGGAGTTACATCACCTCACCTTTTCACAATAAACGTTCGTAGTCCAGTATGAGAATTGAGCTGAGTATACTGTGAATACTGCACAATGTAGTAGTGTGTCTGATCAGCTAATCTGCAAATGCTAGTTTCAACCGAAATTAAATGTTATTCCTCCCAGATTAGTTGAATCTAGTTAGCCTTTAGCTGCTTTATGATTGGCATGTTGTCATGTTAACCTCATTCTTATTGCGGACTAACAAAGGTCTGATTTATTTTTTCACCATGTCACACAGGTGTACGTCCAGATTAACAGGGAGGCTGAAAATGACGAGGCCATCCAGGAAGCTGCAAGAGAATTCTTCAGATGTCTGGAACAGGGGGATGAACAGTCTTTGTCACTATGGAAACAGTTTCGTGAGATTACAGTTGAAGAGTACCAACGTATTTATAAGGTAACATCAGAAAGAGTTTAAAACCATAATGGCTGACCTGGTCCAATCAATACCAAGAAGTGGCAGTTCAGTTTGTGTAAAACATTTACACTATTCAACACAATGTCAGTGCATGGCCTAAATATTTTTTTTAAATGTGTAAAAATAGCTTCTGAGACAATGCCTTGTGCATGGTATTGTGTACCAAACTAGTCATGTATATTAAAGGATTTCCCAGGCAAAAATATCAGGCAAAAATTATTCTTGGTCTATTTTGCATTATCACTTTGTTTACCTATCCAGCAGTCAGCCTGTAATGAATATGCGAAGAAAAAAAAAAGATTCATGTGTGCTTTTTTTTGGTGCACTGATCAGCGATTAGGTGTTCACTTCGACCACTACAGTGGAGAGTCTTTTCACCAAAGGAAAGCGCATGACGTGTTACAGCAACTCAGGGACCGCGGCCTGCTGAAAGTCACAGAGTAAGTCATCTCAGCAAACAAGTTTGGCATAAGGGTGGATTGTATTGTATGTGTGCGTGTGTACTGGTGTGCAACCTTGTTGGCACAGAAGCACAGTTCCGTTGTACTGTTTTGCTTTCATAGCAGGACAAACAGGGCTTGGTTGTGTTGATTTAGATCGTTTAATTTGTCTGCCTTGGGCCACACCCACCATCACTCCACTGAGCCACATTCTCAAGCTGTCATATATCTTTTTTTATAGCTAGGTATTATAAGTTTTTTTTTTTTTTTTTTAAATAACTTTTTTTCAGAATGTTCCAAAAAGTTCCTTTGATGTGAATGTTTGTTTGTCCTGTCAGGATTCATTTTTCGATAATGACTATACATTGTCCTTACTTGTCTTCTGTTTTGTAGGAAAGGGACTGGTGTAGTGGACGTCTCCCAAGCTGGTGACATGTCAAGCTATGCCACAGTGCAGCGTAGCGATGGCACCTCACTCTATATCACAAGGTACATGAGCCTCTTCTGCATGACCCCAGCTTTACAATAACAATTTCTGCTGCTCATATCAGTGACCAAAAGACAAATGTAGGCAAAGAAATGATCTCAATTATGAGTAGTATTTACCGTGCAAGTAGTTATACCTTCATCAGACGTGTTTAACCTGTTTAACCATTCCTGCAAGAGGAGTACTAACCAAAGCAAGCTAATCTTTCTGAACTGTTTTTTTGTTTCTGTATTTCATATTTCAATCGCAGTAGGTTTTGATGACTTCTTAAGGATGCTGCAGATGGCAGCCTAAAATTAAACACTCCACATGAAAAAATTATTTAAGTCTGTATCTCATACTAGTTAAAACTCTGTGCATAATATTAATTGCGATCGCCATGAAGAGTGTGAAATATGCTAATTTATTGGAAGTAAAAAAAACTAGAGCACTGCTTTTTGTTTCCGTATTTTCAGAGATATTGCTGCTGCATTAGACAGGAAAGAAAAATATGACTTTGATGAGATGATCTATGTGGTAAGTTGGAAGATGGCCTAAATGACCAATGATCCAGTTATACAGTGCTTAAAAACCTCTAAATCACTCTCATTTATTCCCTCCCTAAAGACGGACAAAAGCCAAGCAGTTCATTTCCGACAGCTCTTTCAAATCCTTCAGGCCATGCAACATCCATGGGCGGAAAGGTATCTGACCATGTGCTCTGTGTGCTAGGCAAACACATTCTACACATAAGGCAAAGGAAGAGACAGAGCAAAACAAGACATCTTCGTCTAGTTTGTCTTAAAACACAGTGTCAACACTGTGGAAAACTCCATTCTGGACTGTGAGCCTACGTCCCTGTTAGGGCTGAGGCGTTGCGCACGCGCACAAACTTTAAGTTTCCTTTTCGCGCCAGCTGCTAAAAGGAGTTGACGTGCTCTGAAATACCATGTTAGCATAACGTTATTGTGTTGCCGTGTGCGTTGCTGCCAATGTAAGTTTGTAACTTCATATTCCTGTTGGCCTTGCTTTCTCGTGTTGATGTTTGATAGCACTGGCCGTTGTAATTAGTAACTTTCTGAAACAAACAGTTTTGGTCGGGCTTCGACACTGATCTAGATATCTAGTTGTTTCTGTGTTGCGGTTAGCTTGGAGTTTAGACTGCCAGGCAACTTGTGGTCTTGGAGTGCCATCTTGTGGTGAAGTTAGGTACAGCATTGTAATTACGGTACTGCTGATACACTGGGCGCTGGTACTTATATATTACAATCATAGCAATTCTGTTTATTGTATTATAGTGAACTCTAACCATTTATCATTATTATTGTGTATATTGTTCAGATATGCATACATTTATGTTCATTGATACAGATTGCTATTTATGTATATTTATTATGTTACATTCTGTATTTCTCTACTCACAGAAAACCACACGAACACTGTTCTTTTAATGTATGATTATTTCACCCCAAGCACCAACTGCACTTGACCACCTGCTCAACTGAAATAAATAAATCTGTTCTTACTGCACCTGGGGGTTGCGGCTGCTTTCTGATCGGAGTGCATAGCCAGATAGGGGCAAACCAGTTGGCAACGCATACGTACTTCACAAACACCATAGAATATTTGTACCTAAAAGTAAAACAAAATCAGTCCTTAGATGGTTACATTTCTAATTCGAATTAGTAACCAAAGCGTGTTGATTTGAAGTGCTATATGTTGTGTCCCTATCTGTGCTTTTTCTGCAGGTGTCATCATGTGCCCTTCGGCCTGGTGCAGGGCATGAGCACACGGCGGGGGGAGGTGGTGTTTCTGGAGGATGTGCTGGATGAGGCACGGAACCGTATGCTAAGGAACATGAACCAGAGCAGGAGTATGGGAAACACTCGCATACATATACATAAACACACACACACACACAAAAGAGTGCTCAATTTTGCTGCATCAAGCAAATACATAAACATCACAAACAAACAGTGACCTTAAAACTATGAGTCACAAGGGCCACAAGGACAACTGTCTTTAGAACTAGTGAGCTGTGTTTTCTCATGCTGTATTTCACCCTTAGCTACTAAAGACCTGGATGACCCGGAGGAAACTGCAGAGAATGTAGGGGTCAGTGCTCTCATAGTCCAGGTAGAATCTGTTTCCTCTTTGCAAATGTTTCCATTTATGACACACTATTAACAATGTTAATACGACAGTGTTGATGATACATTGGACTTTATCCTTCTCTTGCCTTATCAGACAGACATAATATTGACTGTGGACACAAAGCAGTCAGACTATTGCCTGAGACTGAATATGGTTGCGTTCCCCACCGATATTTCTCCCCAGGACTTTCAGGGCCCCATCACGTCTGATTACAAGTTTGACTGGGACAGAGTGCTGCAGTCACGTGGAGACACAGGGGTTTTCCTACAGTACACGCACGCCCGACTCCGCAGGTGAGGGGAGCTACTATCGTTTACTGTAGTCACTGAGGGAACCCCAACCCTAATATAACAGGTCTGAAAACAACAACTCTTCCTCATGCACCAAGTTGCTTGATGTGAAAATGTAAAAGCCATCCAATATTTGTATTAGTTGGCTGTGGATTTTATCTGGAAAAGGCTTAAATTTGATATTGAAAATGCTTTTTCAGATAGATTAAAAAAGCTACCTTATCTGTCTACTTTCATCCACATATAATGTGTCTGCTTGAAACCCAATTCACTTAAGCTTGATACGAATGCATGACGGAGGAGAGGAGACCAGCTGTGACCCGCTGCATCTCCAAGATAAGAGGAGCATTTTGATCCTCCAACACCTGCTGCGGTATGGCTTTCAGCACTTCAATACTAGATCATACTGTGTATTTAGAAAGAGGCTTGGAACGGTATACCTTGACTAAATTAAAAGATTGAATGTCACGAAAGTACAATTAGTCACTGACATGTATGTCTGACCATGGCTAATTTCTGACGCCAGACATTAGAGCATCACACACTTGCCTTAAACCAAATCAGGTTCTTGGTAATGTCATGTAGACTTCATTGTGTGGCTATGGATATTGCATTGCTTACTGTCATCTGTAAAAATGAACGTGTACTACATTAGTATCTACAAGGTCAAAGCTTCCAGCTGTGTGGTTCATTTTAACCTGAGATTAGTGTTTTATTATCTGGTTAGGTATGATGAAGTGCTGTATCAGTGTAACCAGGAGTTACAACCCCGATATCTGGTCAACTTTCTTATGACACTTTGGTAAGTCATTTTATACCCACTCTTCCTCATGTGTATCTGCGAACTGTACTTTCTCTAACCTAAAAGCGATACAATTCATCATCACTCTATTAACATGGTTATGATTTGAAATAACTTTGTTTCACTGTATTTCAATGATCTATTTTGAATTCAAGTCCTCAACTTTTGCAACTTTTCACTTCAGCCACCTGGTAGCGTCTGCACACAAGGAACTGCCTGTGAAGGGGAGCTCACCTGCTGTGGCCCAGGTAGATTCTCTCTAATCATACATGCATAACTTTTTGGGATTGTTGGCTAAGAAATAACCCGCCATCGTTAGGTCCGGAGTGCTGTAATTCGGTGAAGCATTTCTACACACAATGATGTGTTAAGTCTCAGTCTTGAAAGCATAAGGCTAACCTTGGAATATATTCAGGCATCAAAGGTGGTATAGTCCTAATTGAAAAGGAATATTATTAAAAGGCAGTTTTATTCTGGTGCGCTAATTCAAGTGTATTTATTTCGTTAGAGAAGAGGTTATGATACATCTTAAAGAGATCATGGTAAGTGCTGCAGTGATCTCCAAAGAACGTGATGAAAGACTTGAGAAAAACTTCAACAGATTTACAGCCTGAATAGTCACTCATCTTGGTACAAATGTAATGGTTACAGACTGAGGCTGTTTAATAACCACTGCAGCAACCGATGCACTATTAATATGCAATGTGTTCCTCTTGGCTAAATAAATGATAGTATATCATTTCTGTGTTCTGATCAACTCCCCAGTCTCACCAACTGCACTGTGGGTCTGTTCTTTATTTCAGGCTCGGCTGCATTTATTTGGAGGTGCCTGCACTGTGCTAGCCAATGGCATGGCTATTTTGGGAATCAAACCAGTAGACAAAATGTGACCCCAAGTGCTTTTAATAAATAAACCACTTTCCTGTTTGACATACTATATGGTGTTAAGACCATTGCTTTACAGTCAGTAAAAACATTAGGAAATACATAAAACAAATATAAAAATGTCATGCAGAAACACTGACGAACAGATCCTATAAATATCACAACCTATTTTCTACCCAAACTGTGGTGAGAAAAGATTTGCCAATTATGTTATAGCCCTATATCTTCCAACCTCAGTTCAGGTACAGAGCATCGGATCATATTGATGTCCTCACGCCATGCTTGTGTGAAATATGCTGAAACGGAGTCAACCACATTGCAGGGTTGAATTATGTCGTGGGTTGCTCAACCGTGTGCTTTTTCACTTTATTAACTACTTATGCGGTGAACCAATGGCATTCTTCGCCACTAATTCCACAGGGTCTGACTCTCACAAGACAGTAAAGCAGTCTATGCAAAGTTGTGTATATGTGTGTGTTTGAAACCTTAGGTATGTCTTCCTTGCTAAAAGTTGTTGAGACCATTTCAATGTTGTCAAACAGGGTGTATCAAAAAGAGCATGACTGACACAAAGCTGCGGATTATCATTTTGAACCGCATAAAAGACAAAGGGAGATTCTCACAAACGTCTGACAAGGCTGGGCAAAAATTGTATTTCACACCAAGAGAAAGAGGAGGCACATTTACAGAGCTCAAAGTCCAGGCCTGTCACCCACACATATCAGGCACTCCGACACACTGCCACAGCCACTGACATTTAAAAACATAATCCCTTACACCAGTGTTTATCTGACAAACTTTTTAATTTCATGTTTGCACTGTTTTGATTTGGATGAAGCAATCATGTCAATGCTATATAGGAATGATGGGTAAAAGTTCACATTTTTTTAAAACAAGAACGGTACACTGTGGGCAACAAGCATCCTTGCATTTCCTGGTGTTAACATAGTGTCCTCCTTGGGTCTACAGTGGTTCTTATAGTCATACATGATAAACCTGACTGAGCTGAACAGAGTATGTACAAGTTACTTGTTAGTATTAACAAAGACATTCCACAAATACCTGCAAAATTAAAAATAATATAAAATAATTGACATGATTTGCCTTATTGCATCTATGGTTTTAACTGTCAATATCGAGAATGACTGCAGTCTATAGGTTTGACTTAATTGTTATTTTCCTACACAGCTCTGTGTTTGTGGTCTTCAACTGAAAATGAGAGGAAAAAAAGATACATTTGATGTACCTTGACATTCACATGAATTTCTGGCACCTTCTTCCACCATCAGTAATGACTGGGAGTAGCTTCCCTTCCGCCCATAAAGGCGCTGGTGCAGGGGCACCATACTTGGGGATCCTGTATAGACATGTCAAAGAATCCATTTCGGAGGATTTTCCAGAGACCCGTGCAGCAGGATTCCAAACGGGATCTCCCCTCTCCCGAATATTCCACCGATCAAACGTTTATCAGTTTCTGCTTGGACTCACTATTTGAGTCGACCTTTGTGACCTTACTGGTGTCTTGTTTTGGCAGCCCGTACAGATATATGGAGACGCAGACCAGCAAAGTGCCGGAGGCAAAGGTGGCAGCTAAGAGAGAGACAGAGTGTTAATGTCAGCTGCTTAACATAAATAGTAACATCGAACAGTAACGTCACATTCTTTTTAATTTCCTCATTGGGTCTACTATCTGATGGAGATAATTTCCGAGCACTGTTAATGACTCAAGAATATAATAATCGTGCCTTGTATTATTAATTACCTTATATGAATAATGTACTTACAGTACTGTGCAAAAGTTTTAGGCAGGTGTGAAAAAATGCTGTAAACTAAGAATGCTTTCAAATATGGAAGTGTTAACAGTTTATTTTCATCAATTCTTCATAAATTAACAAAATGCAGTGAAGGAACAGAAGAAAATTCTAAATGAAATCAATATTTGGTGTGACCACCCTTTGCCTTCAAAATAGCATCAATTCTTCCAGATACACTTGCGCACAGTTTTTGAAGGAACTCGGCTGGTAAATTGTTCCTAACATCTTGGAGAACTAACCACAGATCTTCTGTGGATGTAGGCTTCCTTAAATTCTTCTGTCTCTTCATGTAAACCCGGACAGTCTTGATGATGTAGAGATCAGGGCTCTGTGGGGGTCATACCATCACTTGCAGGACTTTCTGTTCTTCTTTAAGCTGAAGATAGTTGTTAATGACATTGGCTGTATGTTTGGGGTTATGTTCCTGCTGCAGAATACATTTGGTGCCAATCATACGCCTCCCTGATGGTATTGCATGATGGATTAGTATCTGCCTGTATTTCTCAGCATTGAGGACACCATTCATCCTGACCAAATCTCCAACTCCACTTGCAGAAATGCAGCCCCAAACTGGAAAGGAACCTCTACCATGCTTCACTGTTGCCTGCAGACACTCATTATTCTACCTCTCTCCAGCCCTTCGGCGAACAAACTGCCTTCTTCTACAGCCAAATATTTCTTGTTTTGACTCATCAGTCCAGAGCACCTTCTGCCATGTTTCTGCACCCCAGTTTCTATGTTTTCGTGCTTAGTTCAGTCACTTGGCCTTGTTTCCTTGTCGGGGTAGAGCTTTTTGGCTGCAACTCTTCCATGAAGACCACTTCAGGCCAGACTTCCCCGGACAGTAAATGTCTTTACCTGGGTACCACTGGTTTCTGCCAGTTCTGAGCTGATGCCACTGCTTGAAATCTTCCGATTTCGAAGGTAAATAAGCTTGATGTGTTTTTCATCAGCTGCATTAAGTTTCCTTGGCTGACCACTGCGTCTACGATCCTCAACGTCTTCTTCAAAAGAGCTTGAACTGCACATTTTGAAACCCCTGTCTGCTTTGAAATCTTTGTCTGGGAGAGACCCTGCTGATGCAGTATAACTATGTCGTGTCTTGTTGCTGTGCTCAGTCTTACCATGTAAATGGATAAAAAATAAACATTTATTGTTTACATTTTTCAAAGCATTCTTAGTTCATAGCATTTTTCACACCTGCCTAAAACTTTTGCACAGTACTGTATGTCAGCAGGAACATGGCCTTTCTGTTTTCCTGTGTATATGTGTAAATTTGATTAACTGGCGCCACTTATTGTTTCCTCAACCCTGAGAAAATACAAGAAGTTCGGTCGAGAACCTTGTTTTGAATGATGTTTAACACTTAAGGCGTCAGCATTAGATACATCTAAGTATATAAAAGGTCATTAGATAAATCTGAGTATATAAAAGGTTTATATACTTGGATTTATCTAATGCTGACGCGTAAGTGTTAAACATCATAGTCAAAACAAGGTTCTCGACCGAGCTCAGGGTCGAGAAAACAATAAGTGGCGCCAGTTAACAAAGTTACACATACACAGGAACACAGAAAAGCCATGTTCCTGCTTACATAAGTACATGATTCATATAAGGTAGTTAATAATACAAGGCACTTGATTATTATATTCTGAAGTCATTAGCAGTGTTTGGAAATGATCTCCATCACTACCAATCATCCTCCATGTCAAACATAGTCATAAAGAACCACTGAGACAGATGGTTAATGATTCACTTACTTATTTGAAGGCCAAACAGGGTAACAGAGGCCACTGTGGATAAAACTATGGCAGCAGCTGCAGAGAAACCCTTCATGATGTTGTCTGTGTACTTTACCACAATGGATGTGTACAAACCGCCCACACTTGACAGAACTGGTGATAAAAAAGGTATAAATCCAACATTATTCACATATTGGAGGAAATGTAAGAGCAAACAATTTTGTCTAAAAGTTGTAAATATTTCTATGGATAGGGAAAGTAAAAAAATAAATTCAGTGTATATTGGGCAAAAAATTAAAAAAATCAGTTGCTCTGTAATATCTTGATGAAATACTGAAGAAAAAAATGACCATTGATAATACTCACTGACTACAAAGAACACCCATGGAGTGTAGCCGAATAAGAAACCTTTCTCAATGACCTGTGCTCCGTCAGTCATGTAAACTCCAGCAAGGGTGATGACGATGCCGGACAGGTACATCTGCATGTTCCTCACCCACAGGGATGTTTCAGAGCTCTTTAACACCTTCTCAAAGTACACACCTGTTCCAGAAGATGACTTTGAGCTTGCCGAAGCAAAAAAGGGCACTGGTACAGATAAAGTACAGTCAGAAAGAGTGTTCAAATAATCACTGCGTACCTGCAAATCCAGAGCACAGAACAGCCACTGCAATGGCCATAAATCCTACAAATGGGTTCTGCTCCACCTGAAAAGTCAGACAATCCGTGTAGGCAAAATTAACAAAATGCAACCATGAAATCATGAGAGATTCCCTACCTTAACAGTGAAGTAACATACATAAAGTGCCTAGTTTTTGAGAGGTAACTGAGACGTGATGTACCTGAACTTTAGTAGCTTCAGCTGGCGTCCACTGCACCAGGGTCACTCCCACACACAGCATGAACACGGAGAACCACTGGAGCCTGCTCAGGGACCGATTCAGCATCAGGACTGTGCACAGCGCTGTGCAGGGAATCTTCAGCTGGTAGGTAACCTGGGAAGACAACAGCCAGTCACAGAACAATCATCACAGAAAAACTGCTAGCGACAACAAGGTCATTGGTTTTGATACCCAATGATCACACTAGCACCATTGTTACATAACCATGTAATAATGAACAAAGTAAAAACCTACATTGTTATCATCACCTGCACCGATGCCAGGACACATTTTGTGTGTCTACATCATGATGAAGCATAGTGACCTACACCATGTAGGCTTACCTGGTACACAGCTGCATCCAGGTTGCTTAAGCCAATGAAGGCCATGTTATTCTGTACGGCATAGACCACAGATGGCACGCTGAGCTTTAGGACTTCCCTAGGACTGCGAATTACTTGATCAAGTATAGTGTTCTTCAACCTACTAAAGGTTCCAGTTTCTCTGTAAAAAGTAAATTTGGGGATAACACCACCAACAACAAATTACTATTAGTAGTAGGCTAATATTAGGTTTCATGGCAGTGTATCATAACATAAGTGAGTTGTACCATCGCCGTCACCCTACCTGGCGAGCATGCCTATACTCAGAAAGAGTTTTATGATCTCAGTGAGGCACACAGCTGTGGTGGAGAAATACAAGTCTGAAGAAACGGTCCTGGTGAATCGCAGTGCCACAGTGTAAGCTGCAGCCACCAGTGTCATCACTGTTAGGCAGTACAACTTGAACAGCACACTCACAGGCTCTAGGGAGGCACATGACAGCAACGTTAACTTAATGTAGGTTAGAACATGTCAACAAATTCTAGCTGCTTCCTAACGTAATTTTCATTAATGAGTCAGTTGCTTAATGTCGTCTCCCAGACGTTCGCCTCTCATTAAAGGTAGCTTTCCTAGCTAGCTACCAAGTTAACAAAAAGCTAACATTAGCCGGCGAGCTTGACCCAAGGCATCTTTGCTCAACTACAACGTGTACTTCGAAAGCCTACGTAGCATTTAATCAAAGGAAGTTACACAGAATGGTTATTGAAGTTAACATTATACCACATTTCCTGAGGTTGATGTTTAAGTTAGCATTTCTAGGTAGATAACCAAATGGCTATGTTTTATTTAAGACATAACGTTACCAAGAATTGAAGTCATATAATACTGAAGTGGTTTAGACTTACCGTTAGCCATGGTTAAGTATGCTCTTAAACAGTAACGATGAAGTAAATTACGTCCACACTATAATACTGACTGCCAGCATATCTAGAGATTGCTAACGTTACCTACAGGACTGTTAGACTAAATCCTTAATGAGAACGACGATGGCTCATTGAGCTGTAAGAAGGTTTTGATGCATACAGTGGCCAGGAAAACCCTTGCCCTGTACACACAGCTGCATACTTCCGGGTAAAGTAATTTCGCGTTAAAAGTCCAAATCAATGAAACAACTAAAGACACCGAGAAAGCTGGGTTTTCATTAGACTTGATAGGCAATTTTACCATTCAAATAGGAATAACGGATGGAGATAATTTCCAAACAATGTTAATGACTTAAGAAAATAATAATCATATGAATATTGTGGTTATGTAAGCAGGAACATGGCTTTTCTGTGTTTCTTCGTGGGTGTAACTTAGAATATTAGGTGCCACTTAGTCTGCATTTGAACAAGAGCATTCTTCCGATCTTGTGCAAAACTGCAAAAAAAAATATGCTTAAACACTTACATCCAGTATGCGCCGTACTGCATAACCAGGTGAATGAGAATATTGAACAGGTAAGTTAATTAGCTAATTTCGCATGGGACAAGAGGTGCCAATTGGTAGCCACACCTCTTCACAACCATCACTATATCAGATGAATCAGGTGAATGAGAATATTGAACAGGTAAGTTAATTAGCTAATTCCGCATGGGACAAGAGGTGCCAATTAGTAGCCACACCTCTTCCCAACCATCACTATATCAGACAGACCCAGTGTTGGTTGTTCATTGCTTGATCACGACCTGGTAAGTTTTGAGAGTCTCTCTTGTAGTAAAGGACGCTGAAGGTTTTCTTTGGATCTATTCTTATCAAAAGTAATTCTAGTCTTTCTTGATAATTTTTTAAGGTGCATTTGGTGTCAATTTGGGCTGATTTTTCTTTTCATTCATTTGAATTATGGTAAGTGCCTCTATTTTACTCTTAAGCTTAATACTTACATTTGGCTCTGCCCTGGATAATGGGTCAGGTATTGGTGTTTATATTTATTGTAGTCTTATAATCTTAGAGGGAGTGCCTTTCTATCCATGTTGGCCAAGCTGGTGTGCAGATTGGCAATGCTTGCTGGGAATTGTATTGCTTGGAACATGGCATTCAGATGGATGGAACCGTTGCTGCAGACAGCCGCTCTCTAACGGACTCCTGCTTTGGCACATTTTTTAGTGACACTGGTGCTGGGAAGTATGTTCCTAGGTCAATTTTCATAGACTTGGAACCATCAGTTATAGGTGGGCTAACTGCTTATTTCAAATGATCATCTGGTCTTTTGAGCCTTTGTTTTGGATTACTTCAAATGAAGAATTGGCTTTGTAAAATGCTCACTTGATGTCTCATGACAGATGAGATCCGTAATGGGCCCTACCGTCAGCTGTACCACCCGGAGCAGCTGATTACTGGTAAAGAGGATGCAGCTAACAACTATGCTCGTGGCCACTACACTATCGGAAAGGAAATTGTCGATCCTGTCATGGACCGAATTCGTAAAATGGTAGGTGATGGCACTAAAAGTTGCTTGTTTACTTTCTCAAGGGGGGAAAACGCCTTCAACGTCTTGAACTTAGAAGGTGGTATGTTTTTGTGTGTTTTGTCTCTTGGTGTTATTGCCAATGAGGTTATGGAGAATGACTGGTAACTAAATTTGACTTTTTGTTTGTCTCAGGCAGACCAGTGCTCGGGTCTTCAGGGGTTCCTCATTTTCCACAGCTTTGGAGGTGGAACTGGCTCTGGCTTTACCTCCCTGTTGATGGAACGACTGTCTGTAGACTTCGGCAAGAAGTCCAAGCTGGAGTTTTCTGTCTACCCTGCTCCGCAGGTGTCCACTGCTGTAGTGGAGCCCTACAACTCCATCCTGACCACCCACACCACTCTAGAGCACTCCGACTGTTCCTTCATGGTGGATAACGAAGCCATTTTTGACATTTGCAAGCGCAACCTGGACGTTGAGCGTCCCTCCTACAGCAATCTGAATCGCCTTATTGCCCAGATCGTCTCGTCCATCACTGCATCTCTGCGCTTCGACGGTGCTCTGAATGTGGATCTCACGGAGTTCCAGACCAACCTTGTGCCCTACCCCCGCATCCACTTCCCCCTGGTCACCTATTCTCCAATAATCTCTGCAGAGAAGGCTTACCATGAGCAGTTGTCTGTGTCTGAGATCACAAATGCTTGTTTTGAGCCAGCAAATCAGATGGTGAAGTGTGACCCAAGGCGTGGGAAGTACATGGCCTGCTGTGTGCTCTACCGTGGGGATGTGGTGCCCAAAGATGTCAACGTTGCCATTGCTGCCATTAAGAGCCGCCGTTCCATCCAGTTTGTAGACTGGTGCCCCACCGGCTTCAAGGTGGGCATCAACTACCAGCCTCCAACAGTGGTGCCAGGTGGTGATTTGGCCAAGGTGCAGAGGGCCGTGTGTATGCTGAGCAACACTACTGCTATCGCTGAGGCCTGGGCTCGTCTGGACCATAAGTTTGACCTGATGTACGCCAAGAGGGCCTTTGTGCACTGGTATGTGGGTGAGGGCATGGAGGAAGGGGAGTTCAGTGAGGCCAGAGAAGACATGGCTGCTTTGGAGAAAGACTATGAGGAAGTTGGGGCAGATTCTGCAGAGGATGGTGAGGAAGACGAGGAGGAGTACTAAAATGTTACGTTCTTACATGTACTTGCATTGTAATAAAACAACTGACTTTATAACGTCTTGTGTGTGTGTTTCTAAGATTATATGAGCGTTTAATTTCAAGAACTGGGTCATGAGTTAAACCTCTAGCTGTTGATACAAAATAGAGGCAATATGGAGTACTTGACACTAGCAAGCTAATGGCCAATCAGCCTTTCCATTGCAACCACCAACTGCACGGCTGGTGAGCATCCAAACCAAGTTGATATATGAGAACCGTACAATTTGCTGTACAAAACTAGATTACAAATAATCGCTAATCTAAGCAAATCAGGTTGCTTAGATCATCTGTTGTGGGTTAAAGAAATATATTTCAACATAATCTATCTATAAATCCAGGAACTCTGTGTGTCTGTCTGTCTAGGGCGTTCCTCACTGACGGTAGTTACGTTAGTTATGAGATTTTGCATGTAGCTTACGCATGTCATGAACCTGTGCATCCTTGATTTTGAAGATTTTTGAATTTATAGTTTTCGAGATATTTGTATTTTACCGTTTCCCGTAGGAAACAATGGGTTATCGTCTCCCGTCCCGTCGGCACTATGGGTAGTGACGTCACAATCAAACGCGTAGCGTTATTAAACTATCCTGCCTTCACTCAAAGTTCAGAATACCGTTGGATAGAGGAGGTGAGGTCCGCATTCAAATTCTTCTTGGTGAACAGATACAGACTTTTGCTCAGGTAATCTTAAGACAGTGATTGATTTTATCTATTAGTTTATTTTTAAGCTTCTTTATAATCTAAAGACAGTGATTGATTTCGTTTCGTTTATTTTTAAGCTTCTTTATATTACGTTTCAAAGTTGATGCGTATGGGCCTCGCATGTAACCAACTCTCATTACCATGTACTTAGTATATTATAGTTTGATGTATTTGTATAAGAGTTAGCTTTCTATTCAATGTTGATGGTAAGCCTAGACCAGTGACCATGCGTTCATGCATCTACTGACGCAATGAGAGGTTTTCAGATGTGTCCCGATGTAGCCTATCTGTTGTAATTCGTGTGTAGACTTTGTTTTCTCATTATTGCAATATTATAAACCTAAGTCTGCATTTACCCTGGCTGGGAGAGGCTGTCATTCGGAAGATACTGTGTGTGATCGCCTTTGCTCTGTGTTCATTAAACCTGTCAGAGTGTATGAATAAACGGCTGGGTGCCAATCAAAATCACAACGCAAGAGTGGCCGCTACAAATGGTAGCTTATATTGATAAGCCTCGGAGGCTTTCAGATTGTACATTGCTTTCCCATCTGTTGCTATGTAGTCCACGAAATACGCGCAATTCTCGCTGTAAGTTATGCCGGGCCACGTCGTCATGTTATCCTCCCAGTTCTGCACTGAACAACAGCTAGCCTACACCTACGTCTGCTAACACTACAGAATGCATAATTCCTACGGGCACTGCACTAGTCACATTAAAAATGAATAGCCTACATTTAGAACTATATTTCTATTTTTAAAATCAGTTTGAATGTGGAGATTCAACATTAGAAATTCACAAGTCATAAATAACTGTTCTAGTATGTGTAATGTGGTGTTTCAGGCTAACCTATGCAGCAAAGTGACTCACTCAGGGTAGACCAGACTGAGCCACATGGGACGGACTGGCCATCGGGCATACCGGGCGTTTGCCCGCTGGGCCGGGGTGCAATATGGGCCGATGGTCCCGAATTTTAATTTTTTATTTTTTTCCCCATATAATGGTCTGACCGGCTGGCCCACGAAATTAGTTCATCAGCGGCCCTACTGACACTGGGCTGGCCCAATCACATCCCCTGGGCTGACCCAACACAAACCCCTTTCGATTTGGACCTGCCTACATAATGCATTAGGACGGTAAACAGCGTGGCCCATGGCCTTGACTTGCTTGACACGCGCACGCTAGTCTGCGGCCCATTGGCCGTCTTCTTGAGTGACTAGGGTCTCGTCCAATCATATCAGCAAACATCTTCTACCTTTAGCTAAACTTTGCCATCAGCTCCCGTGGATGACAGTGCTGGTGGCTACAGCCAGGGAGATACGATACAACGACCTACGGTAAGCTTACTGATCATGAATTAAAACGTCTCTAAAATATGTTTGACTTAGAACCTATGTTCTATGGCCAAGTTCGTTTGCATAGCTAAATACAAGACAAGTCTGTAGCTGTTGCTAGCCCTCAGCCTACTGTACTCTGAAACAGCCAGCCGTTAGCCTACACTCTATGTTGTGTGTTTGAGTGGTGCGCGGTGCTATGTCAATTGTTCCGAAAGCCCAGTATTCCCAAACCCTGGTATTCCGAAAATATGCCAATTTGTCCAGATACCGAATTATGATAGCCCGTTATACGCTCCAGTTTTCCCGTCCCCCCCCCCCCCCCCCCCGAAGTTCAGGGGCGTAGTTCAAACGTTAATGCCACCTCATCAAGCGCGTTTCCTACAGGAGGAAATAGACTCCCTTCTAGAAAAGGGAGCAATACAGCCTGTCCTCTCGGAGACGAGAACAGGGGGTTCTTCAGTCGCTATTTTCATGGAAAATATCGACCGATCTTATACCTCCGTATTCTGAACAAAGCTTTAAAGTGTATGATGTGTATTGCATTTAGATTAATTAAGACCACCACCTTAACACACAAACTCTTGTTGAACTCATACAGTAGTAGGTTCAGTGACGTGCGGTGAGACAGCTGTCTTCTGGAGCTTCTGCGAGCCCGTGAATCAATGTTTCGTTGGAATCATGATGTTACGTTGTTGTAGCGGGAATACAGCAATGCTATTTGTATTTTCTAATTGGCAGGTCATATGTATGATTCTAGACTTCGCTAAGCACTGAAGCGACTGAAACGGTGAATTTTGATCACATTCAGCGAAGTTAACAGGTAAAACGGGAGAAAAATAGGGCGTCTTTAGGCCGTCCTGCCTAAAAGTAGGGCGTCCCGTTTCTTCTTATTTTTTAGTAGACTATAGGGCAGACGCCCTGCTAGCTATAAGCCTGGTTGGTGTAGACATTCGAGATTAAAAAGGTGTGTTATCGAATTTAGTGGGCCGGTCTGGTTCAAAATGCCCGGGCCGATTTTTTTGTCCCAGTCCGCCCCTGTGTGTCACCGACATACCAGCCAAAAGATGCTGGCTGCCAGACCAAAAAAGATGGAGAAACCAATGTCCCTTGACATAAGGTCTATCTAGTAGGGCTACAAGGTGGACCTACAATCATGACCAAAACCAATTTGACCAGATCAGTTGATGAGTATGGTCTAAATAGATGTTTTAGCGTTCTCAGTTTTACTTAAGAAACAGGATTAATAAATATAATCTTTCAAAGTGGAAAGTCACATCATTTTCTACTGGTGACAGTTGCTTCTATGAAAATGTTTGACAATATAGGGGTAATGGGCTTTAATTTGAAAATCAACACAGTACAATGTGAAGATGTTCTGAATCACAGGTTGTTAGAGGCTTAATCTGCAATTTGCTAATACTCATCTTTGACTTTAAAAGTGACAAATTTATCCTTTATGGTATTTGAGTTCATTCTAACACGCTTTTTTCTCATCAAAGAACAAATGTGTTTTTTTTTGTTGTTTAGGTTTATAAAGCATGAATGTAACCGCATCAAAGATGATTGTTCACATCCTGGTCTTATCCAGCTCCCCTGGTCCCCCTGTATACTTGTGGTGGTATACAGTCCCTTGCATAAGTATTCACCCCCTTGGATGTTTTACCCTTTTATTGCTTTTATAAATCAGTCATAGTAAAGAGAGCTATTTTGTGAATTTTTTTGTCCAAAAAGCCAACTTATATTGACCATGACTGATTTATAAAAGCCATAAAAGGGTAAAACATCCAAGGGGGTGAATACTTATGCAAGGTACTGTAAGAGTCTTAAGTTGAGACATTCTCCCTGACAATGATGTGGCATCAGCTGGCTCTGACCTGTTGAGTGAGATGGTGTTGCACCTAAGCACTGTGGTGTCCCATCACCCTGCATAAGCCTCTGAGCATAATGTAAACAGATAATGATAGCCAGTTCTTGGTTTGAGGACTGGCACACCCATTCTTTGCTCCAGAGAAGTAAACTAAATTAAATTCTCCTTCAGTGCTACTGCAAGTGGGGAAAATAAGTATTTGAACCCCTGCCAACTTCGCAAGTTTGGCCACTTGCAAAGAAATGTGTGATCTAGAATTTTAATGGTAGGTGTATTTTAACAGTGAGAAACAGAATATCAACAAAAAAATCCAGAAAACTGCATTTTATAAGATTTATGACTTTATTTGCATTTGATGCAAAAAATAAGTATTTGAACCCCCAAGCAAACAGCAAGAATTCTGGCTCACAGATTAGTCCTCATTAGGTCTAACAAGGTATACCTGATCTCAACTGGTGACCTGTATAAAAGAAACCTGTCCAAAGAATCATACTTCACACCTTCAACCTCACCACCATGGGCAAGACCAAATAGCTGTCCAAGGACGTCAGAGATAAGATTGTAGACCTGCACAAGGCTGGAATGGGCTACAAAACCACCGGCAAACAGCTTGGTGAGAAGCAGATAACTATTGGTGCGATTATTCATAAATGGAAGCAACACCAAACAACTGTCACCCGCTCTAGGTCTGGGGCTCCATGCAAGATATCCCCTCGTGCGGAATCAGTGATCATTCGAAAGGTGCAGAATAACCCCAGAACTGCACAGGGGGAGCTTGTGAATGATCTCAAGGCAGCTGGGACCAGAGTCACCAAGAAAACCACTGGCAACACACCACGCAGTAATTTTTTGAAGTACTGCAGCACTCGCAAGGTCCCCCTGCTCAAGGAAGCGCATGTACAGGGCTATCTGAAGTTTACCATTGAATGATTCTAGGGAGGATTGGGAGACAGAATGTGGTCAGATGATACCAAAATCAAGCTCTTTGGCATCAACTCGACTTGCCGTGTTTGACAGGGGGGGGAATGCTCAAGGGCGTAGGTTTGGTCTCAGCATTGGTAGGGACACTGCCCGGCAGACCCCCCCACCCCCACCATAAATTAAAAAATGTAGTTGATGTTATATTTAACAGGCAAACTTTATTAGAATATATTAACATTTGTATACTAACTTGTGGAACTTGGAACTGATTTAAACATAATAAGAATAATAAACCCTTAGTTAAAATAAAAAACTAAACGTTCTCCACATTTCTTGACATCACATGTTTTTGTTGTCCTTTTTGGATATCCCAAACATGAGTAAGACCTCATCTGAAGCCCTGATGGTCCAGCTGCTTCTTCCTCAACCTGCACTACATCTGCACTGAATGCATTTCAAAATATTGCCTTAATGAACAAAATTACCTAATGAGAAGTACATGCAGTGCATTTGTTTGTTCTGAAATTAATTTGTAATATGGAGGTAAATGGTTCAGGTTTTATGGAGCTGTACTTAGCCTACATCATCTGGATTGCAGTGCAATTAAATAATGTATTCATGAATTATATGCTTCATACATTTGGGCATCCCAATTTATTGCACCTTTTTACTACCTTCAAGTATAACATGTATTCTCAAAATAGCCAGTGTGATTGATTACATTCATGGGTAAAATTGACTAAACAGGGTAGGGTAGCTTATCCTTCTGGCTTCAACAAGACGAGATGTAATGCAAGCTAAAGTTACATGCCCTACACACTAACAACTTTCAAAACATGTTTCCATTGTAGGCCTACAATGGGTGGCGATTTAGGGTTAGCAGGTAGTTTTCCGACTAGCTAACTAACAGCGGCCTGGGCTTTTTGATAGCTCTATGGGTGGAAAAAACTTCTGGCATCTCTTTTCTTTTTAGGTGGCTTTTCAGAGCACAAAAGGGTCAAAATATCAATGTCTGAGACCAAACGAAATACTGATATGAGGCGTTATTATTTCCTGGCGAATTTAGTTAGCCTGGTGACACCAGCCTACGTATTTCCGCCTGAATTGATTTCAAGCTCATACTCAGTCTGGCCCAACCCCATTGACAATCGTCTCCAGAACTCAAAATTTTGCAGGACCAATCAGCGAACAGTTCAGAGCTGCGACGCAAAACTCGCCTTGGAGGAAAAGACACGAAAAGCTATCGGAAAAGTTGTCTCAACTCTCGAGAACATCAGAAAATTAAAAGGAGAACAAGAGTATTTTCTTGTAAGTTTTATGATGGGAAAGGACGTCGTAGCTCTTCTCCCAACTGGCTTTGGGAAGAGTTTAATCTACCGAATGCTTACTAAACGTTGCTGATTGGTTAAGGGAACTCCAATGATTTTAAACCTCAAGATAAGCACCCGCCCATCTCGGAAACCAAAATGCATTGGGTTGGCCCAGACTGAAAGACGGAATGAAATGGAGTCACAGGCTGGTAATGGCCAGGCTAGAATTTAGTAGCTTACCGTATCAGACTAGCAGCACTCTTTCAGGATTCACGTAGTGTTTCTGACTCTGCCACTTCAGCCAATTAAATGACAGCATCTTGTCTCACAGGCTCGAGGGCGCATTGGAAAACTTAGAAATGTATTTCTAACTCTTCTGGGCGACGAACATTGTATTGATAATAATACGAATGAGTTTGCAAATATAATGTGCAAAATATTTTTTTTCTCAAATTAACAAAATATTGGTAGGGACTTTTTTGTCTTTCCCAAACTTTGGTCGTGACTAGTCCCTACCAACCCTATGCAAACCTACGCCCTGCTGAATATGACCCCAAGAGTACATCATACCCACCATCAAGCATGGAGGTGGAAACATTATGCTTTGGGGCTGTTTCTCTGCCAAGGGTACAGGACGACTCCACCGCATCAAGGGGACTATGGATGGGGCCATGTAACGTGGAATATTGGGCTTGAACCTCATTCCCTCATTCCCTCCCATTGAAAACACAACCTTAAAGATTTGGAGAGGATCTGGAAAGAGGAGTGGACCAAAATCCCTCCTGAGATGTTTGTAAACCTGGTGATCAACTACAAGAAACGTCTGACGTCTGTGCTTGCCAATAAGGGTTATTCCACCAAGTACTAAGTAATTTTTGTCAGTCAGTTTTGGGGGTTCAAATACTTATTTTTTGCATCAAATGGAAATAAAGTCATAAATGTTATAAAATGCATTTTTCTGGATTTTTTTGGTTAATATTCTGTTTCTCACTGTTAATATACACCTACCATTACAATTATAGATCACACATTTCTTTGCAAGTGGCCAAACTTGTGAAACCGCAAGGGGTTCAAATACTTATTTTCCCCACTGTACGTGCTGTTGTATTATACATAAAGTAACCACCTTATATCTGGACAAGTATAGTTCCATGCAAATAGAATTTTGGCAAATACATTTTAGTGCAAAAGCGTTGTAGGGCTCACCAGCCTTTATTTGGGCTAACCATGCAGTTGGTGGTTGCAAAGGAAAGCAGATTGGCCATTAGCTTGCTGAGTTAAATGTTAAGAACTCCATAATGCCTCTACATTTCCTGTCAACAGCTACAGGTTGAACTTGTGGCCCAGTTCTTAAAGTTAAGCACTCATATACTCTTAGAAACACACATACAACACTTTACAATGCCAGTTTTTGTATTACAATATAAGCACTTATCTCCCTCTGGAACGAAATACTGTTTTCTGATTGGCTAATGGGGTGTACATTAAGTTTGTATAACCGGACACCTTGAACGTAGTCCCAGTAGAAAAGTTAAATCGCCGTTCCACATCAATGCTCTTGAATGGTTACCATTGACAACCAACGTAACGTTTTATTCTTTTGAAGGACTTCTCTAACGGGAGCACTAGGCTTCAAATCAAGAATTCATCAGGTTATTTTATGCATATTAAGTTTCCTAAAGATAAAGGAAATTCTAAATAATAATACAAAACATTTTTGGATGTTGTAAACGGGAGCTAAGCGGGATAACGGCCTTCGAGCTGTACAGTTCTACAAAGATAATGGACTTCGCGGAGCAACGCGTGGAGTTCTTGCCCCGCATTGTCCATTATCTTTGTAGAACTGTACAGCTCGTCGGCCGTTATCCCTTACATGTATGAACCTAAAATGTTAGTATTCCTCCTCGTCCTCACATTCCTCTGCAGAATCTGCCCCAACTTCCTCATAGTCCTTCTCCAAAGCAGCCATGTCTTCTCTGGCCTCACTGAACTCCCCTTCCTCCATGCCCTCACCCACATACCAGTGCACAAAGGCCCTCTTGGCGTACATCAGGTCAAACTTATGGTCCAGACGAGCCCAGGCCTCAGCGATTGCAGTAGTGTTGCTCAGCATACACACGGCCCTCTGCACCTTGGCCAAGTCACCACCTGGCACCACTGTTGGAGGCTGGTAGTTGATGCCCACCTTGAAGTCGGTGGGGCACCAGTCTACAAACTGGATGGAACAGCGGCTCTTAATGGCAGCAATGGCAACGTTGACATCTTTGGGCACCACATCCCCACGGTAGAGCACACTGCAGGCCATGTACTTCCCACGCCTTGGGTCACATTTCACCATCTGATTTGCTGGCTCAAAACAAGCATTTGTGATCTCAGACACAGACAACTGCTCAAGGTAAGCCTTCTCTGCAGAGATTATTGGAGAATAGGTGACCAGGGGGAAATGGATGCGGGGGTAGGGCACAAGGTTGGTCTGGAACTCCGTGAGATCCACATTCAGAGCACCGTCGAAGCGCAGAGATGCAGTGATGGACGAGACGATCTGGGCAATGAGGCGATTCAGATTGTTGTAGGAGGGACGCTAAACATCCAGGTTGCGCTTGCAAATGTCAAAAATGGCTTCGTTGTCCATCATGAAGGAACAGTCGGAGTGCTCTAGAGTGGTGTGGGTGCTGAGGATGAAGTTGTAGGGCCCCACTACAGCAGTGGACACATGACGAGCAGGGTAGACAGAGAACTCCAGCTTGGACTTCTTGCCGTAGTCTACAGACAGACGTTCCATCAGCAGGGAGGTGAAGCCAGAGCCAGTTCCACCTCCAAAGCTGTGGAAGATGAGGAACCCCTGAAGACCCGAGCACTGGTCTGCCTGATACAAAAACAAATTCAGTTACCAGTCATTCTCCAAAACCTCAATTGCAATAGCACTAAGAGGAGCCATCTTGCAAACATAGAGCAGAGTGTGGTTTTCTGAAACATACTGACAACATGGTATCGGCAGACTGACTGAGGAATTATGCACACTGATGCCCATTACTCCAGTCAAACAAGCTTACCCCTTGTAGACATAACACACCTACTCAGCCTTAGGCAAAACTACAGCACATCTTTGCTTTAGAGGTCTCATGTCCCTTCACTACACCCATATATCCATCTGTACATACTTGGTGTCAACTAAGGAGACAAATTCTACCATACCACCGTCTAAGGTGAAGATGTTGAAGGTGAATTTTCCACCCTTGAGAAAGTGAGCAAGCTTCTTCTAGTGCCATCACTTACCATTTTGCGAATTCTGTTCAGGACAGGATCCACAATTTCCTTTCCGATAGTGTAGTGGCCACGAGCATAGTTGTTGGCTGCATCCTCTTTACCACTAACCAGCTGCTCCAGGTGGTACAGCTGACGGTAGGACCCATTACGGATCTCATCTGTCATGAGACATCAATCAAGTATTTTACAAAGCCAATTCTTCATTTACAGTAATCCAAAACAAAGGCTTAAAATACCAGATAATCATATGAAATAAGCTGTTGACCCACCTATAACTGATGGTTCCAAGTCTATGAAAATACTTCCCAGCACCAGTGTCACTGAAAAATGTGCCAAAGGAGGAGTCCGCTAGAGTGCAGTTGTCTCCAGCAACCGTTCCATCCATCTGGATGCCATGTTCCAAGCAATACAATTCCCAGCAAGCATAGCCAATCTGCACACCAGCTTGGCCAACATGGATAGAAAGGCACTCCCTCTGTAAGATTAGAAGAGTACAGTCAGTATAAAAACTCTCCATCTTTCAGATGAGACCAATACCTGACCCATTATCTAGGGCAGAGCCAAGTTTAAGTTCTTAGCTAAAGAGTAAAATAGAGGCACTCACCATACTTGAGTTGAAAGAAAAGAAAAATCAGCTTGAACTGAAAGCTCTGTCAACACCAAATGCACCTTCACAAAATAAACAAGACTTGAATTACTTTTGATAGGAGACCCACAGAAAACCTTCAGCATCCTTTACTACTAGAGAGACGCTTAAAACTTACCAGGTTGTGATCAAGCAATGAACAACTAACACTGTCTTTCTGATACAGTGATGGTTGTGAGTGTGGCTTCTAATTGGCACCTCTTGTCCAATGTGGAATTAGCTACTTAACTCACCTGTTCAAGACTCTCATTCACCTGGTTATGCAATACGGTGCATACTTGATGTAAGTGTTTAAGCATATTTGTTGCAATATGTCAGTTCTAACTTCAACAAGATTAACCCCTGAAACAGAGATCAGTGTCTCTAATATGATAAATGTTTTGTCTACATCCAGGGATTTCATTTTGAAATCACTCTTGTGATCATTGTTCAAAGTTTGGCGTTTCCTGTCAAGCTCTCATTTCCTGAATTGCCCACATACTGCCTAGAATCCTGTTACAATGCTTTACAACACACAGAAACGTGTTACATATGGTGGATGTGAGAAACAAAAAGAGACCAGGGAAGCCGAGAAATATAAGATTACACATAAAGTGTCTTATGCCAAGGCACTTAAGAAAATTGAGAATGAGAAGAAAGATGTCAGGCCTGATGCTCCTACCTGTATTCCAGAGAAATGTACATGGAATTCTTATGCCAGCAGGTCGAATATATGTTTCAAATATGTTTATTGGGAAACACATCATACAGCAGTGAAATTGGCAATTGACAGCAACATGTTTCCTTTTTCATTCACAAACAAAAACAACAGAGAAGACAAATGTAAACAAATATCACACACCATACAAAACATTTAATAAAACATTAAAAAAAACACCCAAAACAGACACCCTCCCACCACACCAAACCTCCCTACCCTTACCATAACCCGCCCATCCCTCCCTAGGAGAGCAGTTTACTTGGGTGTCAATTGGATTCTATATCAAGATGAGAGATGAAAGGTTGCCAAATTTTCTGAAAGTTCCTCAGCTTGTCTTTCAGAATGAATCTAATTCTCTCCAAATGTAGAGTATCTGTCAAGTGAGTGGATGTTTAAAGGAGGGCACCTCTTTCTTTTTCCATAGAAGTAAGATCAGCTTTTTTGCAGTTATTAGACCATGTGCCAGAAGAGGACGTTGTGCTACATTTAATTTCCTTAGCTCCTCAGATATTCCCAATTTTTTTAAAATAGGGTCTGGCTCTATCTGAACCTTCAAGATCACAGAAAGAAACCTAAATATTTCACCCCGATAATTTTGAAGTTTGGGGAAAGAGCATAACTATGTAAGGTAGCCTCCCTGGACATACCTCACAAAGGTGCGACTTCTGGAAACAATTTTGAATTTTGTCTTTGAAAAGTGTAGCCTGTGCAGGATTTTAATTTGTATTAAACAGTGTCTGGCATTAATGGAACAGTCTAGGATGTATTCCAAACTCTCCTCCCACACATTAGAAAGTATAACGGCCCCAATCTCTTTTTCCCACCCCTCTTTTATTTTGTCCATTTTGGGAAGGCACATTTGTTTCACAGTTGTGAAATTATGTGACGAGAGTTAGCAAACAGTTTAATAAAACTCTCTAACTTGTCTGCCACTGCCTTCTCACAGTTAGGAAGATGTGTTCTGACTAGTTTCTAATCTGAAGGTATCTGAAGAACTGATTCTTTCCAGCAGGTGGAATCTAAGCAGAATGAATGATAGGAATCACCTAAAAGGAAGAATTCAGCTGGTCAGTAGATCTAGTTCTCCTGACTCAGAAAGTTCTGAATGAACAGCAAAAATCTCAGAGTAAACACTACCGGTTAAGAAAAATGATTTCATTGCCTTTATTTGCACAGTGATCAATAGAACAATGCTATATTCTAAGAAAAGTGGAAGGATTAAATCAATTGTGGACATTGCAAATTACTTTTTAGGATTTAGAACACAAGCTGATGAGATTCATG
Organism: Sprattus sprattus; assembly: GCF_963457725.1. Classification (NCBI taxonomy): domain Eukaryota; kingdom Metazoa; phylum Chordata; class Actinopteri; order Clupeiformes; family Clupeidae; genus Sprattus; species Sprattus sprattus. The sequence continues at coordinate 22,717,465 of NC_137921.1, forward strand.
AAATGTTGAACCTTAAATATGAACAGACTCCTAATTGAAAGAATCCAATGGTATGCGAGAAGTTTAATAGCTAATTAAGCAATATAGCACAAGTGGGAGTGGAGTAGGTAGTGGGGAGTGGGGTAGGTAAGGGATAATCCCACAGGTGTTGTTGCCTACGCCACTCGGCCTTCGGCCTCGGTGGCTATGGCCGAACACCACCCGTGGGATTATCCCTTACCTACCCCACTCCCACAAGTGCTATATTGCTTTTATAAAACAATTCTACAGTCAACAAATTAACATTTCAACACGAAGTTATTGATTAAAAATGGTTCATTTCACCATTGTTTCTCCGCAACAAAAAATAGTTCCATTGTCAACGTCTTGGTTTGGAATTTTAAAAACTTTGAATTAACGGTATCATCAATGCGAATGTTTCATCGTGGAGTGATTTATTATTATAAAACAATTGGGTTCTATCGCGTTATTTAGCTGTTTCTGATTGGACGAGAGACATTCCATGAGTTGGATTATCCGTCAACATACCAATAGTTTGGGACTTTTCACAGCTAATAATACATTTTGCGTTGATGATAACCGTTAATTCAAAATTCTTAAAATTCCAAACCAAGACGTTGACAATGGAACTATTTTTTGTTGCGGAGAAACAATGGCGATAACTTTGTGTTGAAATTTTTACTCAATGTAATGAATAATTCACTAAGCTTAGGCTAAGTCCCTCAATCTTTCAAAATAGCAGTGATAAAACCATCTCTGAAAAAACCTAACCTTGATCCCGATAATCTCGCTAACTATAGACCCATATCTAACCTCCCTTTCTTGTCAAAAATACTTGAAAAACTAGTTGCTAAGCAACTTACTTCTTTTCTACAACAAAACAAAATTGAAGAAACCCTCCAATCCGGTTTTAGGGCCCACCACAGCACTGAAACGGCCTTAGTCATAGTCTTAAATGACCTACTAATCGCATCTGATCATGGGTGCACCTCAATACTAGTTCTCCTAGACCTTAGTGCTACTTTCGACACTATAGATCATCAGATCCTGTTACAGAGACTTGAACATCACGTTGGCATCAAAGGCTGTGCCCTATCTTGGTTTAGATCTTACCTCTCTGATCGCCATCAATTTGTTCATGTCCATGAGAAGTCGTCAAATCACACCAGAGTAAGCTACGGTGTCCCACAAGGCTCTGTCCTTGGACCACTGCTCTTTTCCCTCTATATGCTACCCTTAGGTGCTGTCATAAGGAAACATGGCATTAACTTCCATTGCTATGCTGACGACACCCAACTCTACCTATCAATGAAACCTGATGAAATTGTACATCTACCCAAGATAGAAGCTTGCCTCCAAGATGTAAAATGGATGACTAACAACTTTCTGCTCCTCAACTCTGATAAAACTGAGGTTATGCTTGTAGGCCCCGATCAACTGAGAACTACACTATCTACCCATCTACCCACACTCAATGGCTTCCCAACACCCAACACTATCATCAAAAACCTTGGCGTAACTATCAACCAAGACCTCCTACTTGACTCACACATAAAACAGATCTCAAAGACATCATTTTTTCATTTACGCAATATTGCCAAAATTAGAAAGGTTCTATCCCTCCAAGATGCAGAAAAACTAATCCATGCATTTATTACTTCCCGCCTCGATTACTGTAATGCTCTCCTGTCCGGATGTAGCATTAACACAATAAAGAGCCTTCAACTTATACAGAACGCCGCTGCTCGTACACTCACCAGAACTAAAAAATATGAACACATCTCAATCTCACCGGTACTAGCCTCGTTGCACTGGCTCCCCGTCAAAAGTAGAATCGATTTCAAAGTACTCCTGCTAACATATAAAGCCCTAAACGACCTGGCTCCAAACTACCTCAAGGAATTAGTCGTCCCCTATTGCCCTCCAAGGCTGCTCCGTTCCCAGAGTGCAGGCCTCCTGGTAATTCCAAGAATATCAAAAACCACAATAGGAGGCAGAGCCTTTAGCTACCGAGCCCCTCTCCTCTGGAACAATCTCCCTGCCTCCATCAGAGATGCAGACACCGTGCCTATATTCAAATCAAGACTTAAGACATTCCTCTTAAGTGCATCCTATAGCCAAAAGTAACCGCGCCAACGAACCAATCACCCGCTGTACCAGCCACCCAGACATATCCGAACACAAATAATGTTCGAATAAAAATCAAAATTAAAATATTACTTGCAATTAAGTACCGCGACATCATATGTGTTTCCTGTTTGCCGAGTGGATGCATGTACGGCCCCGGCAAACAGAACACAACAGAAAACAAAATGCTCAATGCCAGCAAAACTAAACATATCTAAGTACCGCAACATGCAACAGGTAAACCGACACACAGTGACATGTCCCTGGTTGGTGAAATGTTTCACCTGTGTGTTTGTTTGTGCTGGGTGCATGTACGGCCCCGGCACACAGAACACAACAGAAAACAAAATGCTCAACGCCAGCAAAACTAAACATATCTAAGTACCGCAACATGCAACAGGCAAACCAACACACAGGTGACATGTCACTGGTTGGTGAAATGTTTCACCTGTGTGTTTGTTTGTGCTGATTCCTGACTGACAGACCTGCAGATTGACTCGTCATTTCCTGTTTGTTAGATGGATCAGGGGGAGCCTCCTGGGCCTGATGACTCCCCTCCTCAGCCCGTCCCGAAACGCCCCTGCAGACCGGCTCCAGAGCAACACCAGCATCGCCCACGCCGCCCTGCTCCCCATCCTGGGCCCTCAACACAGTCATCATCCCCTCAACGACTTCTCCCGCTGGATGTGACAACCACCACTCTGGTCATCGGCAGCTCCATGGTCCGAGATGTCCACATCCCCCCTTCAACAAGCGGCCCCTGGAAGGTCCACTGCCTCCCCGGAGCCAGGCATGTTCCAATCGCTGATGGAAGTGGAACTACCGCTCCTCACCCCCACCACTCCGCATATACGCACATGGACAGCTGAACCCTCGGCCAATCGCACCCACCGCCACTGCATTGCCGTACATCTACTCTACCCAATACCCTATGCTAGCATTTATATACAATATACATTATTGCCACCACTGAAATGTTTCTTCGTCCCTACATCCCCTACCCCTCTAACAGTATCCCTATTGGCACAGTAATCTGGCCTTGCCTGTATCATCTATTTACCACCAGATGTCTGTATACTTATTATGTCCAGTGACTAAATGCTGGCTGTGTATAACCCCTGTTGCGTCCTTTCCCCTTCTGCCACACAACCCTTCCCCTTCCCCCTTTCCCCCCGTCCCACCTTCCTGTCTCCACCCGGCCGACCTCAAGCAGATGGGTCCCCCCTTATGTGCCGTGGTTCTGCTTAAGGTTTCTTCCTGCCTAACAGGGAGTTTTTCCTTGCCCCTGTTGCCGTTGTGCATGCACTAAGGGGGTTTAGGCTTTAGGCTCTGGGCTCTGTTTAGCGCCTAGAGGCAATTGTATTGTTATGGCGCTATACAAATAAAATTGAATTGAATTGAATTGAATTGAATTGAATTATTTAATTTCCCACGGGTGTTGTTGCCTACGCCACTCGGCCTGTGGCCTCGAGGGCTACGGCCGAACACCACCCGTGGGATTATCCCTTACCTACCCCACTCCCACTCGTGCTATATTGCTTAATCAGCTGTGAAAAGTCCCAAACTGTTGGTATGTTGACGGATAATCCAACTCATGGAACGTCTCTCGTCCAATCAGAAACAGCTAAATAACGCGATAGAACCCAATTGTTTTATAATGGACAATAATTTAGAAGATATATTCAGGATATAGAACCTAAACCTGATATCATATGTATTCAAGAGGCATGGTTAAAGCCACATTTAGATTTTGTGCTAAAAGGTTATAATAGCATTAGACTTGATAGAGGAGAAAGGAGAAGGTTGTATGACAGTTTTGAAAGATGGAGTCCTGAACATGAATGCGTGGTTACTGAAATATTTGATGGGATCAGTGGAAAATGTAATATTGTTAATTTCTATAATCCATGTTACGCTCTGACTAATGAGATTTTACAAAGTATCTTTAGGAAAGAAGAGAGAAGTTCAAATACTTAGGGGTTGGATGACAAACTTTTATGGAAATTTCATATTGAAGATATTGAAACAAAGTGTAAAAAGGTAATTATCCTGATGGGAAGGTGACTGGTCATTACTGGGCAGCAGATCGACCTTCTTTGATGAATTTATATATCAGCTTTGATTAGGTCAACTTTTTATTAAGGTTGTATTGTATATAGCTCAGCTTGTAAAACTTCCCTGAAGAAACTACATAGAATACAGTTTAAAGCCCTAAGAATTATCTATAGGTGCCATGAAAACCACATACAAGTGCTCTACTGGTGGAGGCAGAGGAAACCCCTCTCAGTCTAATATTGACTAAACTCTCACTAACATATTGGGTCAGATTGCAGGGAAGTGTCAACAATACAGCAATATCAGTACTTAAGGATTGTCTGGAATATAACAAGTGTAGTGGGCTTGGATGGAATATAGACAACACAGATCAGTGTGGAATGAAACATCTAGAGTTTAGTCCAGCATTAGCTCTGAGTGGTGTACCTCCATGGATACTTCCATTCCCAAATATTCTTCATTTACAGTAATCCAAAACAAAGGCTTAAAAGACCAGATGATCATTTGAAATAAGCTGTTGACCCACCTATAACTGATGGTTCCAAGTCTATGAAAATTGACCTAGGAACATACTTCCCAGCACCCATGTCACTGAAAAATGTGCCAAAGGAGGAGTCCGCTAGAGTGCAGTTGTCTCCAGCAACCATTCCATCCATCTGGATGCCATGTTCCAAGCAATACAATTCCCAGCAACTCCAACTCCAAGAGCAAGTTCTCCCAACCATCCAGGAACAGTTTGATGATGAACAATGCCTTTTTCAGCATGATGGAGCACCTTGCCATAAGGCAAAAGTGATAACTAAGTGGCTCGGGGAACAAAACATTGATATTTTGGGTACATTGGCCAGGAAACGCCCCAGACCTTAATCCAATTGAGAACTTGTGGTCAAACCAAGAGGCGGGTGGACAAACAAAAAAAACTAATTCTGACAAACTCCAAGCATTGATTATGCAAGAATGGGCTGCCATCAGTCAGAATGTGGCCCAGAAGTGAATTCACGCGCATGCCAGGGCGGATTGCAGAGGTCTTGCGAAAAGAAGGGTCAACACTGCAAATATTGACTTTTTGCATTAACTTCATGTAATTGTCAATAAAAGCCTTTGGCACTTATTAAATGTTTGTAATTATACTTCAGTCATCTATAGTAACACCTGACAAAAATATCTAAATACACTGAAGCAGCAAACTTTGTGAAAATGTAAATTTGTGTCATTCTCAAAACTTGTAGCCACGACTGTACACACTCCTGTATAGTAGGTGGCGGTATACTCTATTATCGCTTAAACCCGCCAGAAAGAAGAAAAATAAGAAGAAGAAGGTTGTTCAATGCTTGATCACGGAACTAGTGCGTTCAGAGAGTCTGGTAGTTCTATTTAGTAGTATAGGAGAGTAGGACGCTGAAGGTGTTCTGTGGGTCTCTTCTCAAAAGTAATTCAAGTCTTTCTCGATTATTTTGTGAAGGAGTATTTGGTGTAGGCAGAGCTTCCCGTTTGGCTGATTGTTCTTCTCTTTCATTTCAAGTATGGTGAGTTCCTCTATTTTACTCTTAAGCTTAGTAGAGGTCCGCGCCAGATAACCGAACAAAACTCTACTCACGCTTGCCTCACAGCTGCAATAGGCTACCATATGCCGTTTCTTCATATTTGGAAGAATGAAGGACAAATTAGTTGTGGATACTATAACCGTGTTTGAAGTATATTGGTCTGTTAAAAGCTGAGTGACAGCTGATTTGACAAAGTGAAGTTGGCAATTTTCGATGCGCCATTTTACCGAACAGCTATTGCGACGATTTTATTCATCATGCCCATTTTTCTATTACGGGTGGCGTAATACGTAGCATACTTCGTGGATTATACAGTACATAAGTTGCGAAATGAAACAAAAAAAAACATCACAGTTAAAGTTTTATTTGTATAGATTGATTCACATCGATATGAATGTATGACATGGCTTAAAAGTGGTGGAAAACGAATGTGAAAGTATTTGTTTGGTAAAATAACGCGTTTGGTGATTCAGGGCGGACCTCTACTTAAACTTGGCCCTGACCTGGATAATGGGTCAGGTCAAATCTTAAGGATGGAGAGTTTTTATACTTATTAAGGGTGACCAGATTTGAGTTTGAAAAAGAGGAGAGGGAGTTAAATCTTCAACTGGCATGTGGAATCAGGAAGTAGCCTACATGCCACAGGCAGGAGGCGGGACATGCCAGTGAGCCGCCAATCAGCCGCCTCGCACCGCACCGGCAGCCAATTGCACGAACGAATATTGAGCGAGAAGTGTTTACATGATTTCATTAAAGTGCGTAGTTAAAATTTTATTTAGCTACTACAAGCTAATAAATATTGTACTAGACCTACCGTGTGGAACAGACGTGTTATTAGTCTTATATGTAGACCCATAAGTAAATATCAAGTTTTTACAGGATTAAATTGAAGTTCGTAGTCAAAATGTTATTTAGACTTAGATTTGGAATGGTAGACCTACCGTGTGTTGAATATTAAAGTTCAGTACCTATAATGTTATAGTTTGGTGAACGAGTTATCCGGCATAATAACATTACGAGAGAAAGTTAACTCCACTCATGAAAGACGGATGGATGGGTAGTGTATAGCACAGTGATGTAAGGTAGTTACAACGGGCCCTAGTGCACGCTAGTTATTAGTTATGATGCGCCATTATAGCCTGGGTGCCATCCGTTTGTACGCGTTCCACTGATCAGGGTAGGCATGGATGTATGTTTATAAAACAATTTGGTTCTATCGCGTTATTTAGCTGTTTCTGATTGGACGAGAGACGTTCCATGAATTGGATTATCCCAGAACAACCTAACTCGGATTTTTCACAGCATATAATAAATCACTCCGCTATGAAATGCATTGATGATAACCGTTAATTCAAAGTTCTTAGCTATAATTCCAAACCAAGACGTTGACAATGGAACACTTTTTTGTTGCGGAGAAACAATGGCGAAATAAACATTTTTAAATCAATAACTTCGTGTTGAAATGTTAATTGGTTGACTGTAGAATTGTTTTATAAAAGCAATATAGTACTCGTGCGAGTGGGGTAGGTAAGGGATATTCCCACGGGTGTTGTTGCCTGCCACTCAGCCTCCGGCCTCGGTGGCTACGGCGGAACACCACCCGTGGGAATATCCCTTACCTACCCCACTCACGCTCGTACTATATTGCTTAACTGTATGTATGCAGTGGTGGACGAAGTAAACCAATTGTGTACTTGAGTAAAAGTACAGTTACATTGCATTGAATATTACTCAAGTAAAAGTAAAAGTATTCACCTCATTGTTTTACTTGAGTAGAAGTACAAAAGTATCTGCCTTCAAAAATACTTAAGTATTAAAAGTAAAAGTATTTTTTTTTTTTAACTGTCACATCAAAACCCCTACTTGAACAGGTGAACAATGCTTTACATTTGCCTAATCAAACCCAAAATACTCAAAACTATATTATCTTTAAGTAAGACCAAGTGGTTTTGAAGCAACAACACAAAAAGCATTCCTTCAAGTTTCATTATTTTATTTTCCATTAATTTCACTTGTCATAAACAGAGTAGTCATAGGAATGAATTGCGAAGTTCACTTCGCTTGGCCATGAATTCGACTGTGTCACCGGCTTTAACGTTTGGTGAGGGAGGCTGTATTAAACTGGCACTTAGCATCTCCACAGATAATTTGGGTGCTAGCATATTGCTTTGGATAAAAGCACCTGTTTATGTAATGTATTTCAATGTAATATAATCAACCGGGGCATATTTATAACCACTCTGTTAGTAGTAGTCATGTATTGGCGAACTTACATTGATGTGCTTTTTTTAAATTTGATGGCAAGTTCCAGAATGCCGACAGCGTAGTGTTCTTAATGCAGAGGCGACACTTGAAGTAATAGGACTCTTTTTTTCTTTTCGATGAATTCAAACAATTCGGCTAAATAAGGCCAGGGGCAGTGTTAACGTTAGCCGGCTATGGCCGGACATTGGCCGATTGAACGCATGAATGGCCGGTATAATAAGATGTAAACGGCCCAAATGTCCGATAGAAAATATGTATGTAGGCTATGATTTAATCAGTAACATATGAAAACAACAAAACAACTGTAACATACACCTGAATATAATCAGCCTGCTATGTCATTAAAAAAAAGTTCTAAAGCAGATTTGGATTGCATTCGGAACATGCGCTGGTCGAGGTTCCGCAACACACGCAGGCTGGTTTCCCCGCTAAAAACTGTTCACTAAAATAAACAATAACAAAATTTTAAAAAGGCTAAGCAGACGTCTCTCGGTCAGTTCTTCAAAAAGACAACTAATAGCCTTGATAGGCCTAATGATTCGTCAAGAAATGATTCGACTCCAAGTACATCATCCGAGGCCCCGACGGATTTAGGAAATGCGCCTGCCAAAAAACTTAAAAGGAGTTTTAAAGGTGAATGGCTCGAGCAATTCCGTTGGCTAAGGTCGGAAAAGGTGGATGGTCGAGACACAGTGTTCTGTAGCATTTGTGAGAGAGCAGGCAAGTTAGATGGCTTTACGAAAGGCTCCATGAATTTAAAAAGATCTGCCTTAGTTGACCATAGCGAGTCGTCTGACTACAGAGCCGCTATGTCCCTAACACCGCAGCAAAGTGCAATGAGAGTGCACTGCGATAACGCCACTACTACTCGTGGCACAAATGAAAGTGGTGTATCACATGGCTAAACGTGACATCCCAAGTAATCAGTTTTGCAGATTGACAGAATTACTTGAGTGTTTGGAAGCTCCTGATTTTTTAAAAATGTGTGTCGTTTCTCATTTGGAGTTTTGGTGGTTATTTAATTAGGCTATTAGTGAATAATGTCCGGTAGACATTCCAAATGGCCGATATTCTGGAATAGCGTCGGACATTTGTCCGGCCAAGAAAAAGTCTAGCGTGAACCCTGGCCAGGGGTGTTGGGCACCAACTTCTGTTTCATCCGATGATGCTGCAGTCAGCTCCTCAGCCATTTACCTGACAAATAATATTAATAATCTCTAGGAGTAAGAACTCTCAATGACCACAAGCACGTACAGCACCTTGTGCTTCCAGCTCCAGCGTGACTTTGCAATTCTTCAATCAGGACGACACCTGTTGTTAACTTCAGCAGATAATCGTGCGCTGGGCGCTGCCGCTGATTGGTTATAGTCGCGATACACTTTGACCTTTTGGTATTTTTATTAAAAATAAAAAAGGAACGAGTAAGGAACGAGGGTTTCTGTAAATGTAAAGAAGTGAAAAGTAATAATTTTCGCTTTAAATGTAGTGAAGTAAAAGTATAAAGTCTTACCAAATAAATGTACTTGAGTAAAGTACAGATACATGGAAATGTTACTTAAGTACAGTAACGAATTACATGTACTTCGTTACTGTCCACCACTGTATGTATGTATGTATGTATGTATGTATGTGTATAAGTCGAATTACTTACTTCGGCTTTTGTATTGGGAAAGTTAACTGGTTAAAGAAACATGGATAGCACTCTGACACACGGTTACGTAAACAGACGGCGTGCTGTAGCGTGCTTGAAAACACTGATGAAAGGCACGATTTGGTACGGCGGCACACACAGCAGCTTGTCCCACATCTGAAAAACACATACTCAATGAAAAAGGTGCTCGGCGGCGACCTGACTCTGAAATTATAACAACCTGTTAAATAGGGGCACGGCAGCTTTAATGATTGCAGCTGTGCATGAGACATTATTGCTATGTCCCTGTTGTAGTGGTCATCAGCTCCTAGGCGATGATGAGCTATATGACAAGGCAAAACGTCTGTCTGACAACTACAACAGGGACATAGCAATAACGTTTCCTGCATAACTCCTATCATTCAGGGCCTGTTTTAGAGCAGAGATTGCTCAGCAATCCTCAGTCTCCCAATTTGCCAAGATGCTGATTGTGGATTATCACTCCGTAACATCCACCTTCGGTGAGGTGTGCCCTGACCTGCTATTGTTTCTGACATCTGTGACCGTGGCAAAAGCAGAGTGATCCTTTTCCAAATTGAAACTCAAAGACCTACCTGAGGGGCAGCATGGAGCAGGAGAGGCTGAATGGGCTGGCTATCCAGTCCATTGAAAAAGCATATCATGCATCACCACCTTTATGACTGAAAGGCATCGTTCGGTTTGCAGGTGTGCTGTGCCTATGGCTGTGCTCAGTCAGCCATCGGTCTTGATGTTCAAATTTTGCGGCTTAACTAGCTATATCATTTTGTCTCGTCACATGATCAAATAGAGACTTGACATTGGACAACAAGATATATATATAACCAATCAATCATCATTGCATATCTGTACATGACAAAAATACCAAAGAAAATAAGAAATGATTCATTTAATTTAATAATTGTTAATAAATGATACCTATATTATTGTGCTATAGATTAATACTGACAATTTGCCGACCCAAAATAATGAAAACCATGACAGAGATATGATTGCCATTTAAGGGGCATATATAGGTACTCTTCTGGATGTATTATAATTCATCTTTCATCACAGGCGTGTTTACATAGCGACACTGTAAGGCAGTCACTTCCGAGAAGCTCTAGTTTGTGTAAGACTCAGAAACGCAACACAAATATCCAACGAGGCCCCCGTAGGATTTTGGAATCCTTGCCGGAAGCATTGTTTAGGTCTCAAAAAGAGGACATGTCCGGGCAAAAGAGGACGTCTGGTCACCCTAACTTATTGTACTCTTCTAATCAAACAGAGGGAGTGCATTTCTATACATGTTGGCCAAGCTGGTGTGCAGATTGGCAATGCTTGCTGGGAATTGTATTGCTTGGAACATGGCATTCAGCCAGATGGAAGAGTTGCTGGAGACAGCCGATCTCTAACGGACTCCTCCTTTAGCACATTTTTTAGTGATACTGGTGCTGGGAGGTATGTTCCAAGGTCAATTTTCATAGACTTGGAACCATCAGTTATAGGTGCGTCAACAGCTTATTTCAAATGATCATCTGGTCTTTTGGGCCTTTGTTTTGGATTACTGTAAATGAAGAATTGTCTTTGTTAAATACTAACTTGATATCTCATGACAGATGAGATCCGTACTGGGCCCTACCGTCAGCTGTACCACCCGGAGCAGCTGGTTAGTGGTAAAGAGGATGCAGCCAACAACTATGCTCGTGGCCACTACACCATCGGAAAGGAAATTGTGGATCCTGTCATGGATCGAATTCGTAAAATGGTAGGTGATGGTACTAAAAGTTGCTTGCTCACTCTCTCAAGGGTGGAAACACCTTCAACATCTTGCACTTAGATGCTGGTATGTTTTGTGTTAGATTCTGTAACAAATTTGATAGAATTTGTCTCCTCAGAAAACCTGCAGCCAAACTCTTTGCTCTTTGTTTGCAAGATGGCTCCTCTTGGTGCTATTGCCAATGAGGTTATGGAGAATGATGTGGGAACTGAATTTGTCTTTGTTTTTGTCTCTCAGGCAGACCAGTGCACGGGTCTTCAGGGGTTCCTCATCTTCCGCAGCTTTGGAGGTGGAACTGGCTCTGGCTTCGCCTCCCTGTTGATGGAACGTCTGTCTGTAGACTACGGCAAGAAGTCCAAGCTTGAGTTCTCTGTCTACCCTGCTCCGCAGGTGTCCACTGCTGTAGTGGAGCCCTACAACACCATCCTAACCACCCACACCACTCTAGAGCACTCCGACTGTTCCTTCATGGTGGATAATGAAGCCATTTTTGACATTTGCAAGCGCAACCTGGACATTGAGCGTCCCTCCTACAGCAATCTGAATCGCCTTGTTGCCCAGGTCGTCTCTTCCATCACCGCATCTCTGCGCTTCGACGGTGCTCTGAATGTGGATCTCACGGAGTTCCAGACCAACCTTGTGCCCTACCCCCGCATCCACTTCCCCCTGGTCACCTACGCTCCAATAATCTCTGCAGAGAAGGCTTACCATGAGCAGCTTTCTGTGTCTGAGATCACAAATTCTTGTTTTGAGCCAGCAAATCAGATGGTGAAGTGTGACCCAAGGCATGGTAAGTACATGGCCTGCTGCTTGCTCTACCGTGGGGATGTGGTGCCCAAAGATGTCAATGTCGCCATTGCTACCATCAAGAGCCGCCGTTCCATACAGTTTGTAGACTGGTGCCCCACCGGCTTCAAGGTGGGCATCAACTACCAGCCTCCAACAGTGGTGCCAGGTGGTGACTTGGCCAAGGTGCAGAGGGCCGTGTGTATGCTGAGCAACACTACTGCTATCGCTGAGGCCTGGGCTCGTCTGGACCATAAGTTTGACCTGATGTACGCCAAGAGGGCCTTTGTGCACTGGTATGTGGGTGAGGGCATGGAGGAAGGGGAGTTCAGTGAGGCCAGAGAAGACATGGCTGCTTTGGAGAAGGACTATGAGGAAGTTGGGGCAGATTCTGCAGAGGATGGTGAGGAAGACGAGGATGAGTACTAAAATGTTACGTTTGTTCATAAACTGGCATTGTAATAAAAAAACTGCCGTTTAAATGTATTGTATGTGTGTATTTCTAAGAGCATTACTTATCTTTTAGAACTGGGCCACGAGTTCAACCTGTTGTTGTTGACACAAAATGTAGAGGCAATATGGAGTTCTTGACACTAGCAAGCTAATGGCCAATCAGCCTTTCCTTGGCAACCACCAACTGCACGGTTTCGCATTTTGGGGATTTCTGACCCAAATGGCACGAAATGCAAGTTTAAGTTCTCACATCCCCATTTATTAATGTTTTATAGAAACCTCTTCCTTTCAAACTGCTGTAGAACAGAATAATTTGCAGTCTTACTGTACATCCATATGCAGGGTGATGGACACCACAGTGTTTGGGTGAAACACCATCCCTCTCAACAGGTCAGGGCCAGCTGATGCCACAGCATTGTCAAGAAGAAGGTCTAAACCCTAAGACTTATACACATCAACCACCACAAGTGTACAGGGGGACCAGGGGAGCCGAATAAGACCAGCCTCATTTATAAAATGTTCTTACGCACAGATTTGATCTCAGCGTGTTCGTACGATCAAATCCACGTCAAAGTATACAATTTTTTTTAACATCTTTGACGTGGCAAAGTACTTATCTCCACGTCAGGTTGCAACTTGGCGTAAGCATATTTCCTTGTGGCAATAATGGAGTACTGCAGGAATTCTGAAATCAAAGAGCGCTGACAAGCAGTTTCTTCATTGTCACCATCACCCTTAGGGCTAATGGTGAAAGGCCAAATTAATGTTTCGCTCAATAAAATTAATTAAACAATTTGAATTATTGAAATTGCATCCACAGCACTGTCCTTAGGACAAAAACCTGTGTAAAACATCTGCTCAATCTATAGCCTATAAAGTCTGATAGTGTCTTAGTTTTCAGTAGGAGATATGGCTGCATTGGCGTTGTTAGAGGATATTGTAAACTGCGCAATAAGGAGAAAAGGTTTTTTTTATGATCACAGACTTTTTGGCACAGGATAATGTATGGCTGATAAGCAGGTACTGTTTGCCAAGAATGGCTCTGTTAGAGCTTTGTGCCAAAATGGTCCCTCATATACAGAGACGCACCAGATGCAACCAGGCCATACCCGTTCAGGTTCAGGTTATGTCTGTTCTTGGGTTCCTGGCTACAGGAACGTTCCAACAAGAAATTGGAGACCAGTCAGGTATATCCCAGTCATCATTAAGCAGGGTGTTGCCCAATGTTCTTTGCGGTATTATCCGTTTATGTCCGCAAATATTCTATTACCATACTGTGCCCGGTAACAGCGAAATGCGAAAGAGGATTTCCTGCGTAAAACAGGGTTCCCAATGGCTCACCGCGATTGCGCACACTCAGACAGCCGAGGAAGCCCACTTCAATGTGCAGTAGGTAGTGGAGCGCAGCATGGGCATGCTGAAGGGCAGGTGGTGATGTTTGGATGCATCGGGAGGGAGACTGCTATATGACCCCAAAAAGGTTTACCAGATCAGCCTAGCCTGTTGTGTGCTACACAACATCTGTCTACTAAGCCATGGCATAGAGCCAAAAGAAGACGAAATGCACATGGACCAAGATGACCACCATCCCATCCCAGCTGGCTGGAAAACGCACATCACTGCACTGAGAAGACGGAAGCTGATTCACCAACTATACCAACAGGTAAATCATGTTGATAGGAATAAATGCACACATGTTCACATTTTCTTCAGAATGTTTTATTTAGACACATTTGTTCAAAGAACCCGCAATAGCGGACCAAGTTTGGTTTATTTGAACCATAGCATGCTGCACTTCCCGAAGTTTCGCAATAACCTCACTTACAGACTCGTTTAGACCCTTTGTGTTTGTAGGACCGTCCGGATAATACACTACCATGATGGGTGGAAGAGGAAGCTGGTGAAGGCCGGCAACACCCTGATGCACGACGGGCCGCAAAGGAAACTGGTGATGGCCGGCGAGGCTCCGATGCTGGTTCAGCAGCTGCTGCTGCCACAGATATGTCGTCTGGTGCTGCTCGTGCCGCAGCTGGTGCTTTGGAGACATGTCTACTTCCATGTCACATACTTTGTTTTTGCCATTACGCCACCAGACAGGCTTTCTGAAACAATGTTTTGGCCCGCATCTGCACCTCCATCAGCAGAATGTTGATTTCAGCCTCACCATAATTCTTCTTTTTACGTATTTCCTTCTTGCTTACCATTGTCACAGAGAGTTTGTGCTTTGAGAATGCCCTCAATCTATATGATAGGAGGGGTGTTTTGAGGGCGGAGATTTAAGTTGCACACATTTCCACGATCATTTGTGATTTATAACTGAAAGATTGGTGTTCACATGTTTTTGTGTGCGTATGTTTGTTTTCTCTGAATCACAATTTCATAATTTTCAGAAAAGTTCTTAGATCAGATGAAGGATGGCTTCTACGCAACATTTTATAAATACATGGGCCATTTCAGGGAGAATGTCTAAACTTAAGACTCTTATACAAATAGACCACCACAAGTGTACAGGGGGACCAGCGAAGCTGGATAAGATTAGAGGGGTATTTAATGAACGTGGTCTAGTGACAAACCTGGATAAGTTACAGTTTTTTTACGATCGGATACACACAATTTTTACTGCTTTGTTTTGCTTTTCAATCGCCTCACACAATAAGCACAACCACACACCCAATGAGCAAAAACATCAGATCCATTGCAAAATGAAACACTCTTGTAAAATCTATACACTCATTTAACAAAACCATATTTTGTTACCATATGAAACACACACATTGCATATACTGAATTCTGTTTGTACCACTTACACACTTCTGTTATAAACCTAAAACACTTTTAGCAATACTACTTCTCAGTGATTAGAGTAGTGTAAGTGAAGTACACAGAGAAAGTGAAAATACACAATACAGTAAAAACACTACCCAAGACCAATGCTGATGAAAATATTATTTACGTAATTCTCTCCATATACCCAAATCAGTCAACATGTCAACATGGAGAATCACAACAAAACATGTCCCAGTTTTCATGCTACTTCAGTAGTGTGCATAACACTGTAAGCTCAGCAAATATCAGACAAAGGTGAAAAGATGTTTCCAATACAGGTTACAATTCCATTTACAGTAAAATGTACAGATTTGTCAGTGTCGCCAGTGTTGACAGAGAGACCTGATGGATATTACTGTATTGAAAATGGCATGGTCACCGATAATGTTTGCTTGAATTTCTCTGAGCCTGATAGCATTACGTATTTGCCAAAAGCATGTTTATGATCTCTATATCTTGTTCTTGCGTGTATATGGGCCTGTCCTCCTTTCAAGTTTACTGTATTTGATACATTTGGTCTTCTTCTTCTTTGAGCACATTTTCCTCCTGCTACAGGTCTTCCTCTTCCTCTACTTCCACCTTGACCTCAGCCTCATGGCATGGCCTCGGCCTCTTCCTCCTTCTCCTCCTCTGTGGATTCCCCCTCTCACCCTCACTCTTCTTCTTTTGACTCCTTCCATTTTGGTTGAAGACAGATTACAGTTACTCATCTGCTGCATTTCTATAGTGCTTAAACCTGTTTGTTGTGTCTACAATTAAGCAATCAGGTGCTTGGGCACTTGATGGCTGTGTTTATTTGACCGGCTCGTAGGTGTGGTAACTTGACTTGAGTGTTTTGGAATTGCAAGAAAGTGACCTATTGATATACGTCTGTGTCTAAAGCATAAAAGTGTGTTTAGTGCTTTGCAAATCACTTGTGTGTATGGTTTCGCAAAAAGTGTGATGTTTAAATGTGCTTATAGTTGTGCAGATCTGAGCCGTTGTTTTGCTCCTTGAGTGAAGGTTTTGATAATTGTGTTACACTTTTGATTTTAGTGTGTATCCGATTGTAAAAAACTGTAACTCAGAATAAGTGGTAAACCTCCTAATAAAAGAACCCCCATTGGTTCATATTCCAAGAAAATAACATCATGAGGGCTCTTCTATTAGGAGGTTAACCACTTTGAGTTAACTTATCCAGGTTTGTCACTAAACCACGTAAGTGGAAAACCCACCAGGATGTGAACATGCATCTCTGATTCAGTTCCATACATGCTTAAATAATGCTTTATAAACCTAAACAAAAAAAACCTGATTTGTTCTTTGATGAAAATAAAGCATGTTCCTTTCTCATTCACTGTTTTAGAATGAACTCATATGCCATACTAGCCTGGATACCAGCTGAACATCCGCCCACAAAATTTTTCAGGGAGATTCGGTCTGGCGCTGAGCTAGTTTGGGAGCGATATCAGAAGGTAGGATTCTGTCGGACCAATCAAATTGTCAGGGCAGGCTTTATACGATGATGGACAGATGACCAACCAACGCTTGAGTTAATTAGATAGATAGATTATAACCAAGATGGCGGCGTCTCGGGACCTTAGTGGGACATATTTTATGTGATTTAAGATATCTACACGACTTTTTTATGTCTACATTGACTCAGTTAGTTGTGTATGTGCAACACGAATGTTGCTGAGGATTGTAGGTCTTAACTGAAGCGCTCTAGACCATTATTGATAGGTTATTGCTAACGCTTAGACAAAAAATCCATTGAAACACATAGTAGCTAGCTAGCCTGGCTGATAATAAGTACGTGAGCAGGCATATCTCACAGATATTGACAGCGCATTCATTTTGAAAGAGGAACAGAGAAACGCGATCAAGGCATTTGTCGAAAATATGTTTCATGCAATTTACACATATGGGAAAATGATTAATGTCTCGTGAATTTGTAGTGTAGAATCTCCACATTCAAACTGATTTCTAAAATAGAGAGGTATTTTTTAAATATATCGATTTCTAATGTGATTTTTGCCTGGCTACATCTGCAGGGATAGAGGGGAAAATCAAGCACTTGTGTCCTTTAAAAGTTGTTGTGTTTTTTTTTTCTCTTTTTAAACCTCCTCAAGAGCTGTCATGGTGAAGGGCCAGATTGTTTTAAGGCTTTGCTAACAACATTGTCTAAACACTGATGCACGTTAAAGGATAAGTGCGGCATACAATGTACTGGTTTGACATGCCGCACTAAACAGTGACCAGATTTGTTGCATTGCACACTTTTGCACTGCAGGTCAAAGTATGTGCATGATGTGTTTGCTTTAAATTCTACATCATTTTTGTAATAATTTTCAGCGCACAGGGTAATTAATAGAAGTAAAAGGCATCGAATCCCACCTGTGAATATGGGGTGACACATGCAAACTGCTGATGCAGCTCCAGGAGCTGGATTAGCTCTGGACACTTTTTGGCTTTTTATGTGATGGCCTCAATGTACTCATCTGGTTTGAATGTAAAGCTACACGCTGCCTCTTTGGAGGAGAAGGCATAGTATTTCTCCTTGTGTTTTAACACCCCAATCTGGGGATTCTCTAAAGGCAGGAGAAAAAAAGACTTTTAGAAACAGCATTTTAAGTGGAATAAAACCTGGGTGGCCACGGTGTCTTTTACATTCTACCAGGAACAAACAGTCCATCTTTCTTCAAATTCAGTTCAAATTCTGCCAGCTTTTTGTCAAGTAGCAGTAAATGAAACATGATAATGGAACCTACAGGTAGAGAGTTGCTCAAAACCCCCCAGTATCAAAGTCCTGTCCTGAAGTTCTACTGTACTGAACACAGCCCACCTGCACTGTCCTTCAGTCTGTCATCGTCACTCTTGATGTCCACGCCGTCCAGCATGGCCTCCAGTTGACCCTCCAGCAACAGGTGGGTCTGGGCAGTCAGGAAGGGCCTCAGGCTGACTACAGTGTTGTCGAGGATGCTGAGCAGGACCATCTCGTCCTGAAAGCTGGCCCAGAGCTTCGACAGGGCTGTGAAATGAAATGTGAAATGAGGCTGGCAGAGGCAGATGAAGGTGAGCAGGCACTACTGCTGTAACACAGCTGCAAAGCTTTAATGTCACATCATGGGTGCTGATCTAAGGTCATTTGAATGTCTCATTGTGCAAAAGTCTTAGATATGGACAGAGACCATCTGACCATGAATCAGAACAATAATCCACTGTGCCATTTGACAGCCTTGCTACTTGCTACGTTCAAGAAATATAAATTAATATTTTTTTTGTTTAGAAATTGTAAGAATTGTAAAAATGGACAAGCATTAACTCAAGGGGTCTCAAACTCAAATTACCCGGGGGCGATGAGCGTCCAGTCTGGTCATTGGGGGCCAGATTTTTAAAGTATACGTTAGGGTGGCCGATTCAAATCAATGGAACGGGCCAGATAAAATCGCTGAGTTTGAGACCCCTGCATTAACTGAAACCATTTCATTAGGCTGGGAAAATGTGTATTGGTTTCATCTAAACTAACTAGTTGAGTGTCTGGAGAGGACTGTTATGAGCTCTACTGGTTGGTGAGGAGGTGTAAAAGATGCAACACAACCCTCAGTGGAGACACTCACAAAAACATGTGCAGTGGGCACAGCAGTCTTTGCATGCACTGTGGCTTCTAGGAGCATGAGCCGGGCCACAAGGTCAGACTGCAGTCACATCCACTTGTTTGGCACACAATATGGCATCAGCCTGGTGGGAACACATCATATACATGATACCTATCCCTCCCAAAAAATGTACAGAAGTCAACTTAAAGGTGCAATAAGGATCAATAGCTATTCGCTAAAGGTATGCTAGCAGCTAAAACTAACGAAATCTCTTGAAATGTGCTGACTTTATGACAAACTAGTTACTCAACGACTGTCCTTACACAGTCAAACATCAAGAAAGTGCAACACAAGATTAAGCAAGACGGCAAATAAGCTACTTACTAGATCGGCAGAAGGTAAACAAGTCAGGTCGGCGGGCTGCGGCAGGCGAAACAACAGAACGCAGTTATATGCCTATCGACCCTGCTATGCCAATGGCATTGACGCGAGTCTCCATATTAAATGTCATTGTAGCGCCCCAATTTTTTTTAAGCTGTTATTTTAAGGTTAATCTATTTATCCTAACCCTAATCCTGAAGCATAATTGTTGCATAATGCACCTTTAAGGTGCACAAATGATATAAACTATATGACTAAATACATGGAGATGTTAATGGAAATGTTAAAATCAGCCTTTTAAGTAACAAGTAATAAGTACACAGTACACACAGAGGGCAAATTGGTGAATATAGGAGACAAACTCTTAAAACCAACAGTTAGAAAGCAAACACGTCATCAGAACTTGCTAAGACCCATATTTATGATCTTGACACTCTGGCACTACTTACCAGGACGACTTTGAGGAAAGCCTCATGTTGCCGCACATTGTACAGGGCCTGTTGCAGCAGATCTGTTTTGATGGGGGACTGCACTGTCCCATCCTTGGGGTCAGCAAACTTCTCCAGCAGGGCTGTGTACTGCCAGGCCAAGCTCTGGGATTCCTTTACCTCCCTCTCAATGTCGTTGATGGTAGCAGGTATGGCCTCGTTTAAAATGGAAGGCACTGCACTCATAAAAATGAGTGAATCGATTTGGTAAATACATAAGTGTACTGAGTAAATAAAAACAAAATCCTTTTTATGTTTGTCTTTTTCTAGGAAAATATCATTCAGAAAGTTATTCTTATTTAAAAAAAAAACATACTGATTCCAGAATAATACAGGGATGTAGGAGTGACTCCAAAGGACAGTCAACAGGAGAAACAATGTGGACTGAAGAGTTCAAGAGTTCAGCAATTTTACTTTTTCAATTTACACTTTCATAGGTCTTACCGTGCTGAATGCCCTAGCCTTATTTCCTACAGTGTGTAAATCAATTCAATAGAGGCTTTTTAATTAGGTCCGCTGGTTTAATGAGTCACCGTATCTCACTTTTCCATGAGTACCTGGTACTCTCGAATAACCCCCAGTCCTTGTTGAAGAGGCGGATGCCTTTAACTAACATGGTGAGCTCACTTAGTTGCTGCCCCTTGATGTCTGCTTTAGTAAGGGACATGAAGGTCGCCATCTCCGACTGTGGGAAGACACTATGCAATGCAGCTGCAACAGCTACAAATGAAAATGTTGTTCAATTCATGTTGTTGGCAGTGGCATAATCTGACTGGCTGCCTGCTAAAGTGTGTAGAAGTGTGTATAACTGCATAAAGTGCAAAAACAACATGCATAAAGATTCTGTACGAGCTCACCCGTAGCCTCCTGTATACTGTGTTGATGTCAGTTGATGAGCCCAGGCCAGAGCGCAGCATCTTACTATTCTCCGGTAAAGGCTTTCCAGTCTTACACCGACTGTCAGTGATTTCGTGGCCAACACAGGTGTGTCGTGACAGAAGGACTCTGTGGTGCTAAGCGGGCGCACTCACACAGTTTAGGCTACTGTAAACACAGTGGTCAGGCTTAATACTTACGGCGAGATGTGTAATTCATGTCAAAGTAGACATGCATTTTGATGGTGTTGAAGTCAAAACTGACATATTGCAAAAAAAAAAATTCTGCTTAAACACTTACATCCAGTGTGCACTGTATTGCATAACCAGGTGAATGAGAATCTTGAACAGGTGAGTTAATTAGTTATTTCAACATTGGACAAGAGGTGCCAATTGGAAGCCACACCTCTTCCCCACCATCACTATATCAGACATACCCAGTGTTGGTTGTTCATTGCTTCATTGCAAACTGGTAAGCTTTGAGAGTCTCTCTAGTAGGTTAGGACGCTGAAGGTTTCTGTGGGTCTCTTCTTATCAAAAGTAATCAAAGTCTTTTTCTTGATTTTTTTGAAGGTGCATTTGGTGTTGGCAGAGCTTTCAGTTTGGGCTGATTTTTCATTCTTTCATTTCAAGCATGGTGAGTGCCTCTATTTTACTCTTAAGCTCAGTACTTAAACTTGGCCCTGCCCTGGATAATATAGGTCAGGTATTGGTCTGCAGTGTTTTTAAACTCATGGGGTGTCCAATAGTACAATATATACTAAGGGCACATTATTACAGACATGTTGGATGATGATTCTGACATTTGCAGACAGGGGATTGCTCCATGTCCAAGCTAACATTTGTATTTCCACGTTGGTGGAACAAACTGCGTAGTACTACCAGAGCAGGGGTGTACTTCTCTACCTTCAAGAAGCTTTTGAAGACCCAACTCTTTAGAGGTCACCTCCCTTCCTAACTGGCACCTTGACTAATGCTTAACTTGCACTTCAGCAGTTACATTCCTGCACTTGTTTTTTCTTTCTATGTCGTTTTTCTATTTCTTATATAAAGTAGTATTTATTGTTACACCAGTAACAATGTTTTTATTGCTCTTAGCTTGACCGTTCTCTCCCTTTTACGTCACTTTGGACAAAAGCGTCTGCTAAATGACTTGTAAATGTAATGTAAATGTTGGTAAGAAAGTTCCACCACTGTACAGTTGATAAGATTCGTTTGTTTAGAGCCTACTGCACCCCTCTCTATACAGCTCCACTCTGGGTGAATTACAAGAAGGGAGAGCTAGCTTAAGTTGAAGGTAGCCTATAATGACTGTCTTATGATACTGTAAAATAGGAACACTGGCAGTGCTTTTTTTTTAGCCCTTTCCTTGTATATTTCTATGTAATGTTTTTTTTGTTTGTATTTTTTTTTTTTACATGTGGGCCTTGAGCCTGTAATAAAGTTTTTATATATACATACAGCCGCGGAAAAAATTAAGAGACCACTTCAAACTGATCAGTTTCTCTGGTTTTACTATTTATTGGTATGTGTTAAAGTAAAATGTACATTTTTGTTTTATTCTATAACCTACTGGCAACATTCCTACCAAATTTCAAATACAAATATTGTCATTTAGATCATTTATTTGCAGAAAAATGACAATTGGTCAAAATAGCAAAAAAGATGCAGTGTCTTCAGATCTCGAATAATTCATTTTTAAACTACACAATACTAATGCTTTAACTTAGGAAGAGTTCAGAAATCAATATTTGGTGGAATAACCTTGATTTAAAATCACAACTTTCATGTGTCTTGGCATGCTCTCCACCAGTCTGATTGATGAGTCCAATTTTCAGTTTTGCCCAACAGATGGTCGTCTGATGGTTAGACGGAGACCTGGAGAGGCCTACAAGCCACAGAGTCTTGCACCTACTGTGAAATTGGACTCATCAGAGAAGACGAACTTAGAAGACCCTCCAGTCTGCTTTGGTTCAATCCTTATGGTCTTTTACAAACCTCAGCCAGGCAAAGTACAACGTTGTCCCGGAAGAAAAACTTGCTTCCTTTTGCTCTGACAATGTTCCCCAACTCTGAGAAGTGTTTTTTCCAGCAGGACAATGCTCCATGCCACACAGCCAGGCCAGTAAAGGTGTGGATGGAGTACCACCAGATCAGGACCCTGTCATGGCCAGCCCAATTTCGAGACCTGAATCCCATAAAAAACCTCTGAAATGTGATCAAGAGGAAGATGGATGGTCACAAGCCATGAAAAAAAGCCGAGCTGCTTGAATTCTTGCGCCAGGAGTAGCATAAAGTCACCCAACGGCAATGTGAAAGACTGGTGGAGAGCATGCCAAGACACATGAAAGTTGTGATTTTAAATCAAGGTTATTCCACCAAATATTGATTTCTGAACTCTTCCTAAGTTAAAGCATTAGTATTGTGTAGTTTAAAAATGAATATGAGCTTGTTTTCTTTGCATTATTCGAGATCTGAAGACACTGCATCTTTTTTGCTATTTTTACCAATTGTCATTTTTCTGCAAATAAATGATCTAAATGACAATATTTTTATTTGAAATTTGGTAGGAATGTTGCCAGTAGGTTATAGAATAAAACAAAAATGTACATTTTACTTTAACACATACCACTAAATAGTAAAACCAGAGAAACTGATCATTTTGAAGTGGTCTCTTAATTTTTTCCGCGGCTGTATATATACTTATTGTACTCTTCTAATCCTACAGAGGGAGTGCATTTCTATCCATGTTGGCCAAGCTGGTGTGCAGACTGGCAATGCTTGCTGGGAATTGTATTGCTTGGAACATGGCATCCAGATGGATGGAACATTTGCTGGAGACAGCCGCTCTTTAACGGACTCCTCCTTTGGCACATTTTTTAGTGACACTGGTGCTGGGAAGTATGTTCCTAGGTCAATTTTCATAGACTTGGAACCTTCAGTTATAGGTGGGCTAACTGCTTATTTCAAATGATCATCTGGTCTTTTGGGCCTTTGTTTTGGATTACTGTTAATGAAAAATTGGCTTTGTGAAATACTGACTTGATGTCTCATGACAGATGAGATCCGTAATAGGCCCTACCGTCAGCTGTACCACCCGGAGCAGCTGATTAGTGGTAAAGAAGATGTAGCCAACAACTATGCTCGTGGCCACTACACTATCGGAAAGGAAATTGTGGATCCTGTCATGGACCGAATTTGTAAAATGGTAGGTGATGGCACTTAAAGTAGCTTGCTCACTTTCTCAAGGGTGGAAGCATCTTGACCTTAGATGCTGGTATGATTTTGTGTTGGATTCTGTAACAAATTTGGTAGAATTGGTGAGAACCTGCAGCCAAACTCTTTGCTCTTTGTTTGCAAGATTGCTTCTCTTGGGGCTTTTGCCAATGAAGTTATAGAGAATGATGTGGTTACTGAATTTGTCTTTGTTTTTGTCTCTCAGGCAGACCAGTGCACGGGTCTTCAGGGGTTCCTCATCTTCCGCAGCTTTGGAGGTGGAACTGGCTCTGGCTTCACCTCCCTGTTGATGGAACGTCTGTCTGTAGACTACAGCAAGAAGTCCAAGCTGGAGTTCTCTGTCTACCCTGCTCCGCAGGTGTCCACTGCTGTAGTGGAGCCCTACAACTCCATCCTGACCACCCACGCCACTCTAGAGCACTCAGACTGTTCCTTCATGGTGAACAACAAAGCCATTTTTGACATTTGCAAACGCAACCTGAATCTTGAGCGTCCCTCCTACAGCAATCTGAATCGCCTTGTTGCCCAGATCGTCTCGTCCATCACTGCATCTCTGCGCTTCGACGGTGCTCTGAATGTGGATCTCACGGAGTTCCAGACCAACCTAGTGCCCTACCCCAGTATCCACTTCCCCCTGGTCACCTATTCTCCAATAATCTCTGCAGAGAAGGCTTACCATGAGCAGCTGTCTGTGCCTGGCATCACAATTTCTTGTTTTGAGCCAGCCATTCAGATGGTGAAGTGGCCTGCTGCTTGCTCTACCGTGGGTACGTGGTGCCCAAAGATGTTGTGGTGTTCTGTTGTGGTGCTCCTCGCTGGGGCCATGACTCTGGAACAAGCTCCCGGAGAACATAAGGGCTTTGGTTTCCCTCACTACTTTTAAATCACACCTCAAAACCCATCTATTTATATCTGCCTTCACCTAAAGTCCGTGGTTTCTGTTTTTATTTCTTTTCTGTATTGTTTTTAGAATGCACTGTTTCAATTGCTATTGTGACCATGTGAAGCACCTTGAGACATCTTTGTATGTGAAAGTGTGCTATATAAATACATTTTTTTTAAAAAGGCAACGCCGCCATTGCCGCCATTAAGAGCCGCCGTTCCATACAGTTTGTAGACTGGTGCCCCACCGGCTTCAAGGTGGGCATCAACTACCAGCCTCCAACAGTGGTGCCAGGTGGTGACTTGGCCAAGGTGCAGAGGGCCGTGTGTATGCTGAACAACACTACTGCTATCGCTGAGGCCTGGGCTCGTCTGGACCATAAGTTTGACCTGATGTACGCCAAGAGGGCCTTTGTACACTGGTATGTGGGTGAGGGCATGGAGGAAGGGGAGTTCAGTGAGGCCAGAGAAGACATGGCTGCTTTGGAGGAGGACTATGAGGAAGATGGGGCAGATTCTGCAGAGGATGGTGAGGAAGACGAGGAGGATTACTTAAATGTAACGTTCGCTCAAAAACTGGCATTGTAATAATAAAACTGGCATTGTAACTTCTTGTATGTGTGTTTGTTTGAGCTATATGAGTGCTTAACTTCAAGTACTTGGCCACGAGTTCAACCTCTAGCTGTTGATACAAAATGTGGAGGCAATATGGAGTTCTTGACAGTAGCAAGCTAATGGTCAATCAGCCTTTCCATTGCAACCACCAACTGCACGGCTGGTGAGCAAGCAAACCAAGCTGATGTATGAGAACAGTACAATTTGCTGTCTTGCTGTACATCCATAGATCACAAATAATCTATAATCTTAAAGAAATCTGGTTGCTTAGATCACCTGTTGTGGGTTAAAGAAATATAATTAGTTAATGTCAACACAAAATCACAAATCAATACATTTCTATTTTAGAACTTCGTTTGAATGTGGAGATTCTACGCTACAAATTCACGAGACATGAATCATTTCCCATACGTGTATATAGAATGAAATGTGTTTGAGGCTAACCTACGCAACAAAGTGACTCACTCAGTGCAAACCAACCTCCGCTACATGTGGAAGAACAATGTGACTCAGACATACAGGTGCAGCTCAATAAATTAGAATATCATCAACTTCATTTATTTCTGTATTTCGGTTCAAAAAGTGAAACTCATTATATAGTTTCATTACACACAGACTAATATATTTCAAATGTTTCTTTTAATTTTGATGATTATAACTGGCTAATAAAAAACCCAAATTCAGTATCACAGAAAGTATCACAGACTCATGGTGTCACACTCTTTATCAGCTAATTCATTAAAAACACCTGCATAGGTTTCCTGAGCCTTTAAATGTTCTCTCAGTTAAGTTCAGTAGGCTACACCATCATGGGGAAGACTGCTGACTTGGCAGTTGTCCAGAAGACGATCAGTGACACACTGCACAAGTAGGGGAAGACACAAAAGGTCATTGCTAAAGAAGGTGGCTGTTCACAGAGTGCTGTATCCAAGCACATTAATGGAAAGTTGAACGGAAGGGAACAAATGTGGTAGAAAAAGGTGCACAAGCAACAGGGATAACCGCAGCCTTGAGAGGATTGTGAAACGAAGCCCATTCAAGAATTCGGGGAAATTCACAAGAAGTGGACTGCAGCTGGAGTCAGTGCTTCAAGAGCCATCACGCACAGATGTGTCCAGGACATGGGCTTCAACTGTCGCATTCCTTGTGTCAAGCCACTCTCGAACCAGAGACAATGTCAGAGGCGTCTTCCCTGGGCTAGGGACAAAAAGGACTGGACTGTCACTCAGTGGTCCAAAGTTCTATTCTCAGATGAAAGTAAATTTTGCATTTCATTTGGAAATCAAGGTTCCAGAGTCTGGAGGAAGAAAGGAGAGGCACAGAATCCAAGTTGCTTGAGGTCCAGTGTAAAGTTTCCACAGTCAGTGATGGTTTGGGGTGCCATGTCATCTGCTGGTGTTGGTGCACTGTGTTTTCTCAGGTCCAAGGTCAGCGCAGCCATCTATCAGGAAGTTTTAGAGCATATCGTGCTACCCTCTGCTGACCAGCTTCATGGAGATGCAGATTTCATTTTCCTGCAGGACTTGGCACCTGCACACACTGCCAAATGTACCAGTACCTGGTTTAGGGACTATGGTATCCCGTGATTGGCCAGAAAACTCGCCTGACCTAAACCCCATAGAGAATCTATAGGGTATTGTGAAGATGCGAGACACAAGACCCAACAACACAGAAGAGCTGAAGGTCGCTATCAGACCAACCTAGGTTTCCAAAACACCTCAGCAGTGCCACACACTGATCGCCTTCATACCACGCCGCATTGCTGCAGTAATTCATGCAAAAGGAGCCCCAATCAAGTATTGAGTGCCGTACATGTTCATACTTTTCACTAGACCAACATTTCTGTGGTATTCTAATTTTCTGAGATACTGAATTTGGGGTTTTCATTAGCTGTCAGTTATAATTATCAAAATGAAAGGAAATGAACACTTAAAATATATCAGTCTGTGTGTAATGAAGTTAACTCAGAGTAAGTGGTTATACTCCTTATATAGAAGAGCCCTCTGACGTTTTGCTAGGAGAAGGAACCAATGGGGGTTATTTTATTGGGAGGTTAACCACTTACTCAGAGTTGACTTATCCAGGTTTTTCTTTAAACCACCTTCATGAATTACCCTTCTGGTCTTATTCAGCTCCCCTGGTCCTCCTGTACAATTGTGGTGGTTGATTTGTATAAGAGTCTTAAGTTAAGACATTCTCCCTGAAAATGCTGTTGCATCAATTGGCCCTGACCTATTGAGGGATGGTGTTGCACCCAAACACTGGTGTCCCATCAGCCTGCATAAGCCTCTGAGCATCATGTAAACAGATAATGAAAGCCATTACTTGGTTTGAGGACCAGCTCTGAAGCATTCTTTGCCCCAGATAATAAACACACTGACATTTTTGTCCGTCAGTGCTACTGCACGAGAACATACAAACTTGCTGTTGCATTACACATAAAGTAATCACCTTATATCTGGACAAGCATTCTGTAAATCAATGCAAATACAAGTTTGGCAAATACATTTTAGTGCAAAATTGCAGTAAGGATATTTAGAGTTGTACAATCTATGGCTGTACAGCAAGACTGCAAATTGTACTGTTCTCATACATCAACTTGGTTTGCACGCTCACCATCCTTTATTTGGGCTAACCATGCAGTTGGTGGTTTCAAAGGAAAGCGGATTGGCCATTAGCTTGCTAGTGTTAAGAACTCCATAATGCCTCTACATTTTCTGTCAACAGCTACAGGTTGAACTCGTGGCCCAGTGTTTAAAGTGAAGCACTCATATACTCTTAAGTCTAAGAAACACAAATACGCCACTTTACAATGCCAGTTTTTTTATTACAATATAGGCACATGTATGAACCTAAAATATTAGTATTCCTCCTCGTCTTCACCATCCTCTGCAGAATCTGCCCCAACTTCCTCATAGTCCTTCTCCAAAGCAGCCATGTCTTCTCTGGCCTCACTGAACTCCCCTTCCTCCATGCCCTCACCCACATACCAGTGCACAAAGGCCCTCTTAGCGTACATCAGGTCAAACTTATGGTCCAGACGAGCCCAGGCCTCAGCGATAGCAGTAGTGTTGCTCAGCATACACACGGCCCTCTGCACCTTGGCCAAGTCACCACCTGGCACCACTGTTGGAGGCTGGTAGTTGATGCCCACCTTGAAGCCGGTGGGGCACCAGTCTACAAACTGTATGGAACGGCGGCTCTTAATGGCGGCAATGGCGGCGTTGACATCTTTGGGCACCACGTCCCCACGGTAGAGCACGCAGCAGGCCATGTACTTGCCACGCCTTGGGTCACACTTCACCATCTGGTTGGCTGGTTCAAAACAAGCATTTGTGATCTCAGGCACAGACAGCTGCTCATGGTAAGCCTTCTCTGCAGATATTATTGGAGAATAGGTGACCAGGGGGAAGTGGATGCGGGGGTAGGGCACAAGGTTGGTCTGGAACTCCGTGAGATCCACATTCAGAGCACCGTCGAAGCGCAGAGATGCAGTGATGGACGAGACGATCTGGGCAATGAGGCGATTCAGATTGTTGTAGGAGGGACGCTCAACGTCCAGGTTGCGGTTGCAAATGTCAAAAATGGCTTCGTTGTCCACCATGAAGGAACAGTCTGAGTGCTCTAGAGTGGTGTGGGTGGTCAGGATGGAGTTGTAGGGCTCCACTACAGCAGTGGACACCTGAGGAGCAGGGTAGACAGAGAACTCCAGCTTGGACTTCTTGCCGTAGTCTACAGACAGACGTTCCATCAACAGGGAGGTGAAGCCAGAGCCAGTTCCACCTCCAAAGCTGCGGAAGATGAGGAACCCCTGAAGACCAGTGCACTGGTCTGCCTGAGAGACAAAAACAAAGATACATTCAGTTACCAGTCATTTTCCATTACCTCATTGGCAATAGCACCAAGAGGAGCCATCTTGCAAACAGAGCAGAGTGTGGTTTTCTGAAACACACTTGGACAACATGGTATCGGCAGACTGACTTGAAAGGAATTATGCAAACTGATGCCCATTACTCCAGTCAAACAAGCTTACCCCTTGTAGACATAACACACCTACTCAGCCTTAGGCAACACTACAGCACCTTCTTGCTTTAGAGGTGGTCCAAGTCCCTTCACTATACTCATATATCCATCTGTAAATACTTGTGTGGACTAAGGAGACAAATTCTAACAAATTTGTTACAGAATCAAAACACAGAAACAAACCACCATCTAAGGTGAAGATGTTGAAGGTGAATTTTCCACCCTTGAGAAAGTGAGCAAGCTATCACCTACCATTTTACGAATTCGGTTCAGGACAGGATCCACAATTTCCTTTCCGATAGTGTAGTGGCCACGAGCGTAGTTATTGGCTGCATCTTCTTTACCACTAATCAGCTGCTCCGGGTGGTACAGCTGACGGTAGGAGCCATTACGGATCTCATCTGTCATGAGACATCAAGTCAGTATTTCACAAAGCCAATTCTTCATTTACAGTAATCCAAAACAAAGGCTTAAAAGACCAAATGATCATTTGAAATAAGCTGTTGACCCACCTACAACTGATGGTTCCAGGTCTATGAAAATTGACCTAGGAACATATTTCCCAGCACCAGTGTCACTGAAAAATGTGCAAAATGAAGAGTCCGCTAGAGAGCGGCTGTCTCCAGCAACTGTTCCATCTGGCTGAATGCCATGTTCCAAGCAATACAATTCCCAGCAAGCATTGCCAATCTGCACACCAGCTTGGCCAACATGGATAGAAATGCACTCCCTCTGTAAGATTAGAAGAGAACAATCAGTATAAACACTCCATCTTTAAGATGAGACCAGTACCTGACCCATTATCCAAGTCAGGGCCAATTTTAAGGAACTAAGTTTAAGAGTAAAATTGAGGCACTCACCATAATTTAAATGAAAAAAAAGAAAAGTCAGCCAGAACTGAAACCTCTGCCAACACCAAATGCACCTTCACAAAATAATAAAGAAAGACTTGAATTACTTTTGATAATAGACCCACAGAAAACCTTCAATGTCCTCTAGAGAGACTCTCTAACTTACCAGTTTGGTGATCAAGCATTGAACAACCAACGCTGAGTCTGACTGATATAGTGATGATTGTGAAGAGGTGTGGCTTATAATTGGCACCTTTTGTCCAAATTGGAATTAGCTAATTAACTCACCTGTTCAAGACTCTCATTTACCTGGTTATGCAATACGGTGCATACTGGATGTAAGTGTTTAAGCATATTTGTTGCAATATGTCAGTTCTCGACTTACCGCCTAAAACAGAGAGCAGTGTCTCTTATATTATAAATGTTTTGTCTACATCCAGGGAATTATTTTTGTTATCACTCTTGTGACCAGGGGCGGAGTGGCCATCGGGACGACCGGGAGGTTTCCCGGTCGGCCGGCAGGCCAAAGAGCTCACGAGAAGCAGCCTGCAGACTGCCCTGCGCAGCCGTGTGAAGTTCATGAGCGGTCCATTAAGTTAAAACTAATAATATCAGGTCGTGTTCCTGTGAAAATTCTCCACTAACATGGAAATGAATAGTCCAACCAATATATATAGCACTTGTTGTCTACATCTACATCTCACTTATGGTGTGTGTCAAACTCACTCTCATTAATCCAGCCTACTGATTTTTGCTTAGCCTCCTATCTTGATCTAATTCTTTTTATTCAGAGTTTACAGAACTTTCACGACCAAATATATAAATTGGCCAGTGATTTAATTTGTTTTTTTGTTCATAAATTAATGTAGAATGGTCAGAGCAAAGCCTCATGGGAAATGCCTTTATCCAGGGAACGTAGGGAGATGAATGAGAGGCTGTCAAAGAGAGAAAGCAGGTGAAGCGCCCTGATGGAGGGAAAGAAGAGAAAGGAGAAAGGAGGGCCGAAAAGGCCAGAATGAAGAAGAGGCAGATGCTGGAGGAGAGTGCATCAAAATGGTCAAGAATTATTGATTTATTCCAAAACAACCAGCCGGTGTCATCAAGTGATGCGAGTGAGTTGACAGGATACATTGTTGCGAATTAGCATAACATTTGAGCCAATCGGGATGCGATTTGTTCCGTATTTCCATAAATGTACATATACAAATACACATGTCTGTCACCCACACATCAACAATAAATCTAACAATAATGATCAAAAGCCGCCCGTTTGTTTGTGTAGTTGATATATGGGAGGTGGAGGTGGAGGGGATGGGTTGGGCCAGTTTTGGGCCAGTTTTGGGCACGTTTTGGGCACGTTGTGGGCTGGTGGTGTGCCGGTGCAGTCAGAATTGTTCCGGTGGATTTTTGAGTCCAACTCCGCCCCTGATAAGTACACAGTAAACACAAGGGGGCAAACTGGTGAATATAGGAGAAAACATTTCTGAGCGTTAGTGACAAACTCTTAAAACCAACAGTGAGAAATCAAACACGTCATCAGAACTTGCTAAGACCCATATTTATGATCATGACACTCTGGCACTACTTACCAGGATGACTTTGAGGAAAGTCTCATGTTGCCGCACATTGTACAGGGCCTGTTGCAGCAGATCTGTTTTGATATGGGACTGCACTGGCCCATCCTTGGGGTCAGCAAACTTCTCCAGCAGGGCTGTGTACTGCCAGGCCAAGCTCTGGGATTCCTGTAACTCCCTCTCAATGTCGTTGATGGTAGCAGGTATGGCCTCGTTTAAAATGGAAGGCACTGCACTCATAAAAATGAGTGAATAGATTTTGGTAAATAAATAAGTGTACTGAGGAAATGAAAACTGAGGAAATGAAAACAAAATCCTTTTTATGTTTGTCTTTTTCTAGGAAAATATCATTCAGAAAGTTATTCATATATATTTTTTTAAAAACCATACTGATTCCAGAATAATACAGGGATGTAGGAGTGACTTCAAGGGACAGTCAACACGAGAAACCATGTGGACTGAAGAGTTCAAGAGTTCAGCAATTTTACTTATTAGAATGCGACATTTCATAGGTCTTACCGTCATCAATGCCCTAGCCTTATTTCCTTGCCTGTAAATAAATTCAATAGAGGCTCTTTAATTTGCTCCGCTGGTTTAATGAGTCACCGTATCTCAATTTTCCATCTCGTACAACCCCCAGTCCTTGTTGAAGTGGCGGATGACTGTAACTATCATGGTGAGCTCGCTTAGTTGCTGCCCCTTGTCTGCTTTAGTGAGGGACATGAAGGTCGCCAGCTCCGGCTGTGGGAAGACAATATGTAATGCAGCTGCAACATCTACAAATGAATGTGTTCAATTCATGTTGTTGGCAGTGGCATAATCTGACTGGATGCCTGCTGAAGTGTGTGGAAATAACTGGAAAAAACAACATGCATGAAGATTCTGTACGAGCTCACCCGTAGCCTCCCCTAGGCCTACTGTGTTGATGTCAGTTGATGAGCCCAGGGGCCTCATTTATAAAACGTTGCGTAGAAACCATCCTACATTTTGTCTAAGACATTTCCTGAAATGAGCGTAAGTGAGATCCACAGAAAACAGACGTAGGCTACACACAAAAAACACGTGTACGCCAATCCTTCGGTTATAAATCACAAATGGTCGTGAAATTGTGCGCAACTGAATATCCGCCCTCAAAACGCCCCTATTTAATCTAATCAGCATATTATCAATGCACAAACAGAGCGCATCCTCAATGCACAAACTCTCTGTGACAGTGGCAAGAAAGAAAGAAACATGTAAACAGAAGAATTAAAGTGAGGTTGACATCAACGTTCTGCCGATGGAACAGCAGATGCGGGCCAAAACATCGTTAGAAAGCCTGCATGTCTGGTGGCGTAATGGCAAAAGCAAAGTATTTGACATGTAGTAGACACGTCTCCGAAGCACGAGCAGCAGAAGCCGCATCTGCGGCAGCAGCACCAAGGCTTTGGTGCGCTCCACTACCGACCTGTGCTGTATTGAAGTGGGCTTCCTAGGCTTTCTGAGTGTGCGAAATCTGGATGAGAATACATTGGGAACCCTGTTTTACGCAGGAAATCCTCTTTCACATTTTGCTGGGCACTGTATGGAAATCTAATAAATTGCGGGCATATGGGATAGTAGGCTATAGGCCTACTGCGAAGAACATCGGGCAAAATTCTGCTTAATGATGACGGGGATTGCTCGACTGGTCTCCAATTTCTCATCGGAACGTTCCTGTAGCCAGGAATCCAAGAACGGACAATACCTGAACGTGTATGGCCTGGTTGCCTCTGGTGCGCCTAGAGGCCATTTGGGCACAACGCTCTCGGCAAGCGGTACCTGCTTATCAGCAGACATCATCCTGTGTGAAAAAGTCTGCGCGATCACAAAAAAACCCTCTCTGTCCTTATTGCGCAGTTGGCAATATCCTCTAACAACAGCAATGCAGCCATATCTCCTACTGAAAACTAAGCCACTATTAGTCTTTTTATAGGTTATAAGTTTGAGCGAAATGTTTTACACTTGTGAAATTAAAACGGAATACCTATAAGATGTGAATCTCATTCATGTGTAAATTATTCTAATAGTTTATTTGATTTTATTGAGCGAAACATTAATTTGGCCTTTCACCATTAGCCCAAATGGTGACGGTGGTGCATGATGATGAAACTGCGTGTCGGCTTCCTGTCGGCGCTCGGAGAGTCCTGAATTCCTGCAGTACTCCAGTATTGCCGCAAGGAAATGTACTTACACGAACTGAAACCAGGCGTAGAGATACGTCCTTTTCTACGTCTAAGACGGTTTTTATAAATCTGTACTTAGACGTGGATTTGATCGCACGCACAGTCTAAGATCAGTTCTGTGCGTAAGTACGTTTTATAAATGAGGCCCCAGGTCAGAGCGCAGCAGCTTACTATTCTCTGGTAAAGGCTTTCCAGTCCTTTACCGACTGTCAGTGATCTCGTGGCCAACCGAGGTGTGTCGTGACAGACGGACTCTGTGGTGCATAGATATCTTAGATAAAGGCTAGATGGATTATGGTGGACTCTTGAATGTCCGCACAGGAGGCCATTTTGAGGACAGTATGCTTCCGGTAGGGATCAGTGGTAGCCTACGTTAGGTAACGTCAGTGATCTTCACAATCGTTTACACTCTAATCTCGCGGAAATTTTGACGGATTTACAAATTACTTGATTTACAATCGTCATTACCTTGGTAATAATTCTGGATGCTTGAACATACTGAAATGTGCAGCTTAATTGTATCACGGCTATTGTGTATCAGTCATTTTACATCAATTGGCGAGTAGGCTAATTGTTCTTTCTTTTCAATATAACTTAAGTTGCACATAATAAAACTGAGGTTGCACATGATTTCCAATCGGGTTGGTTTGTTAAACATCTTACATTATGATTTCGACAGGAAATTGCTGACTTTATTGCCAATGAAGATGCCAGAATTTTGTGCAACCTGCTATTGAACACTACCTTGAAACGAGACCTGTCAGAGACCTGTCAATGTTATTTTCATATGAAAACCCATGTTTATAATTCTTCATAAGTATGTAGTGCCATAAGAAATATCTTACGTTTATAACAAACCAACCCGTTTGAAAATCGGTTGAAAATTGAGCAAGTTCTGGTTATTTAAAAAGTACCACTACCAACACAATGTTAAGGGGGAGTGAGCTGTCCTCAAAATGGCCGAAATGTGCGGACATTCGACTCCGTCGGCCAGAAACGCAGGCAGGATATCTAGCCTTTATTATAGATATCTATGCTGTGGTGCCCCTCCAGTACCTCACCTTAAGCCATGACGGCAATTGATAGGCGAAAAAACATAAGATAAGCGGGTGCACTCACACACTTTAGGCTACTGTAAACACAGTGGTCAGGCTTACGGCGAGATGTGTAATTCATTATCAATTGAAGTTAGTAATTGTAGAGTTTTGTAAACTGCACAGCTGATGTTCAGCTATATTAGCTTACCTCAATAAGTCTTTGAACATCTTGCTTGGTTAGAGTACGATCAACATTGAAATGATTCAGTGGATCTAAAACAGTGGCCTTGACCTTCGAAAAGGGGAAACATTAAAAATTACTATTTTTTAAATTTAACTTCATAAAACACAATACTTTTATCACTTACCTTAAAAGCAAATAAGGTTTCAGACACTGCCTGTCCTTTGCTTGCACATTCCTGCGCAATTTCTCCAATAATACGTCTTAACACTTTCTACTTGAGCATGATTAATGTTCTGTTTTTAATTCGCGATGGACGTACACAGACGCGTATTTGCTTTAGCGAAGTTTTCGTCAATGCACTTAAATAGTTGGAAAAACCCAGCCACTTACTATCAGTTGGACGCTTTGACATACTAAAATCATGTTATGGTACATTACACGAAATGCCATGGGGAAAGCGAGATGCAGAGATAAAAACACGTTTCTATGTGCTGTATTGCATTGTAACAGGATACTAAGCAGTTCCCTGGATATAGACAAAACATGTATTAGCCTATATAAGAGACACTGCTTTCTGTATCAGGGGTTAATCTTGTTGAAGTCAGAACTGACATAGGCTATTGCAAAAAAAATATGCTTAAACACTTACATCCAGTATGCACCGTATTGCATTACCAGGAGAATGAGAATCTTGAACAGCTGAGTTAATTAGTTAACTCCACATTGGACAAGAGGTGCCAATTGGAAGCCACACCTCTTCCCAACCATCACTATATCAGACAGACCCAGTGTTGGTTGTTCATTGCTTGATCACCAAACTGGTAAGCTTTGAGAGTCTCTCTAGTAGTTTAGGACGCTGAAGGTTTCTGTGGGTCTCTTCTTACCAAAAGTAATCAAAGTCTTTTTCTTCATTTTTTGAAGGTGCATTTGGTGTTGGCAGAGCTTTCAGTTTGGGCTGATTTTTCATTCTTTCATTTCAAGCATGGTGAGTGCCTCTATTTTACTCTTAGAGGTCGTTTACATGGAGCCTAGTTTGTCAAACTAATACAGATAGCTAATACAGATAGCCCTTTCATTTAGACAAGCACTCTCTATCCGCACTCTCTATCCGCAACGATCCAAATCGGGGGTAGAAAGTGAGTAGATTTGAATGGTATGGGGGCTGGTGTTCGTCTGCACGGATTCACGCAACCTGATGACGTCATTGCCCCACGTGATCGTTCCGCGATCTCCAACCAATATATACATCACTTGTTCTCCCTCAAAATCTCACTCGTGGTGGTCGTCGAATTCACCAGTGGTGGAAGAAGTACTGAAGTTTATTACTTAAGTAAAAGTACAAGTAAACAGGCAAATGAAAGTAAAAGTACTACATCAACAATCCTACTAAAGTAAAAAGTACTCACTTTTAAATTTACTGTAAAAGTAAAAGTACTCACGCAATGGGTTGTCTCAATGTCTAGGCTGTGCCATTTTGATAAAGAAATAGCGACTGGTAATAAATGCCTCTACAGATGTCACTACTAGTAATAATTATAAGCAACAACATTTGTTAATTGGAAAGGTTGGTGTACTTATTGGGCCTATTGTCTGTAATGCTGTTCACACTCTATCTTACAATTCTGCAGATGACAAGTTATCTACCAGGGATTATTTGCAAAGTTAATACCATTAAGCCAAACCAATAAAGACACAATTTTATATCTTTAATCTTTTATTTAATTGTAAACGTGTAAAAAAAATGGAAATATGAAACATGAAAAACAAATGGAGTTGTTAAACTGGTCAATGCAGAGTTTTATGATAAAACTCTGCATTGACCAGTTTAACAACATGCTCTATTGATTGCAGAAAAGGAAGAAAAAAAACATATTGAGTAACCCAAGACTAGGCATTAGGTTTGCATGCCAGGCAATAACCAGTCAATACAAAAGGCAAATCTTCACGTTAGCTTGACATTGCTAAACTACCAACTACGTTAAATAAATAATCAAGGAACAATCGTGTTATTTTGATGCTATTGCTGTATGTCAACATTTATTTTTGCTAGATAACAGTATAAAATCATGTCAGTAACCGCATACGATATGCAAAAGTCATAGACATTAACTTAGCATAGCAAGAACTCCGCATAATTTGACCTGTTTCTCCAAATTTGAAGGCGTTTTTTTTTTTTTTTTTTTTTTTTTTTTTTTTTTTTTTTGAGGTAGACAGGAAACGCACTGAAACCTCCACGGGTTATTCTTGGGGCCTCTGAACTTGAACTTGTCCTCAGATGAGGCTGACTCTGAATCCATGCTGAAAAGTTGTTTGTTAGTCAGGCTGTTTGTCGAATGTTTAAGCAAAACAGGCAAGGCTACCATAGTGCTGCTGCTGCTGCCAAATACACACTCTGCTGTCGTTGGAGCTGATAGAGCCACCTGATTGGCTGAAACGTCCTAAAGCAACGCAATCCATATTTTTGTGTAGGCAACATTTTGGCGAAACTGTGTTCATAAAATGTAACGAATAACGACACATATTGTAGAAATGTAGCGGAGTAAAAGTATAGATAATAGCTGCAAAATGTAACGAAGTAAAAGTAAAAAGTATCCACTATTATTTTTACTTAAGTAAAGTACAGATACGTACAAATGTAACGAAGTACAGTAACGAAGTACAAATACTTCGTTACATTCCACCACTGGAATTCACGCTCATTAACCCAGCCTACTGATTTTTGATTAGCCTCCTGTCTTGATCTAATTCTTCTTATTCAGACGTAACATAACTTTCATGACCACAAATATAAATTGGCCAGCGATTTTAATTAGCTTTTTTATTCATAAATGTATGTAAAATGGTCGGAGCAAAGCCTCATGGGAAATGAGATGAGTCATGTCATTTTGTACTGTTCCAAACTCTTTATCAATAGAAAAAAAGAATTCATTTCCTTTAGTCTGACCACTGATTTTATTAACCACCATAATCTAATGTTGTTAATTGGAGCTTGAATGTCTTGTGTAACGTGTTTATCCGTGTGCTGTTTAGTCTCTTCTTCTAGGTTTTTCACTATTTTTCAGTTGTGTAAATAAAGCGCCACCCACAGGCGTGGGGTATGTACTACAGCCCGTTCAACACAATCTGGTGGCTCCGTTTTTACGCAAATCTCTCGTTACCAGGCTCTGTCTTTACGAAATTAAAAGATTCGATAGGTGTGAAAAATGAACCAAATTCAGTGAATCTAGACTCTGTGTAAAGGGGGCCTTAAGCTCAGTGCTTAAACTTGGCCCTGCCCTGGATAATATAGGTCAGGTATTGGTCTCCTCTTAAAGATGCAGTGTTTTTAAACTCATGGGGTGTCCAATAGTACAATATATACTTAGGGCACATTATTACAGACACGTTGGAGGATGATTCTGACATTTGCAGACAGGGGATTGCTCCATGTCCAAGCTAACATTTGTAGTTCCACGTTGGTGGAACAAACTGCCTAGTACTGCCAGAGCAGGGGCTTCCTTCTCTACCTTCAAGCAGCTTTTGAAGACCCAACTCTTTAGAGGTCACCTCCCTTCCTAACTGGCACCTTGACTAATGCTTAACTTGCACTTCAGCAGTTACATTCCTGCACTTGTTCTTTATGTCGTTTTTCTATTTCTTATATAAAGTATAGTGTTTATTGTTACACCAGGTTTGTATTGCTCTTAGCTTGACCGTTCTCTCCCTTTTACGTCGCTTTGGACAAAAGCGTCTGCTCAATGACTTAATGTAAATGTCGGTAAGAAAGTTCCACCACTCAGAGATGGGCAGTATTTCAATTACTTGTATTTGAAATACTAGTTCATTTGCTTTTGAGTATTTTGTAATTTGTATTTGATGGGGCCGATAAAAACCGAATTGAATTTGTAACTAATTACTTTAGAGTGGAGTAATTTAGTATTTAAAATACTCAAATTACTTTCTCCAGTGTTAAGGCAAAAGGAGATTTTTTTTTCTGTCGGATTCTACCGCTAGACCATCTGATCTGCCTCTGAATGTCATTGTCGAATCAGGCATCAGTCAATTTGCCAAAAGTGGTGCTTCTTATGGCCCGCCCCTTTTTTGGGCGAAAAGGAAATCACCCCAGATCTCTCTCATTGACTCGAAAACTTAAAAAGCTGTCTTCATTAGTACACCGACTTATAGGAGGTTCTTTCAAAGAGCGAATCGAGTTGTTGCACTAAACGTTAGCCATCTTGACACAATGTGTCTTGATCAAAACCG
Source organism: Sprattus sprattus (assembly GCF_963457725.1). Lineage (NCBI taxonomy): Eukaryota > Metazoa > Chordata > Actinopteri > Clupeiformes > Clupeidae > Sprattus > Sprattus sprattus. The sequence goes on from NC_137921.1 coordinate 22,757,120, forward strand.
TTTGATGTCCTTATACGCAATTACGTATGACGAAAGCACGGTGGGGATAGCCCTCCCGGAAGCCATAGATATTGCAATGAAAGCCCTGTTTTGTGAAAACATGAAGGTCACACAGCTGCTGCCTGTAAAAATATATACAAAATCAATCAAGTTGTTGTCTTTTAATAGCTTTGCTTAGTTACACTGACATTCTGTGACTGTTCTTCCTTTTTTACTGGGTTCACTATGGCGCAGGGGCAGATCTAGCCATTTTGGGGCCCTAGGCAAAATATAGACATGGGGCCCTCATTTTTGAAACACGTACACAAAACAAATAACCATCCCAATACTCTTAGAATCGCAATAAACCCATAGTGCACTGCCACTCAACTCTCCACAGTAAAATCAGTTTCAGATTTCTCCAGCCTTTGCCAAAATTACATGTTTATTACTCAGCTCAAACGAGTGAGAGAGAGAGAGAGACAGAGAGAGAGAGAGAGAGATTAGAATTTCCATTCTCTGCCGTGTTCTTTTAGGAAGGCTGATACATTTTTCCAGTCGTTCGTGCCGTCAGTGCAGAACCGCTGCTTGTTGCAATCGCCAAACAGCCGACAACAGAAACAAACAGCGTGGTCTTTCGTCTTACTGTACACAAGCCAGGACCTCTGGATTTTTTTCGCCATTTTTCATGTTCAAATAGTAGTGCGTGCTTGTAAAGCGTCTGCCCTGTTTGTTCTGGGGGAAATCTCCTCGTAATTGCACTGGTCCTTTCTGTACAATTGAACAACGCTCGGAGTCTGTAAACTTTTCTGGCCAATGTGCAGGGTAATTTTCACCGAGTCGCATACAGATCCCTCTGCTTTGGTTTGAAGTAACGTTATTTCGCGCTGCGCGCGTTACTACGTCATCATATTCTGGACTAGTCCAATGCACAATGGAGGGGGGCATGTGTGCTGGAAAATTATTATTTAGGCATTAGTTCGGCGTTATGTTATTTTTTTCTACTAGAAATGTGTTTTATTTTTTTTACTTTACTTAAGTAATGGCTGGGGGGGATCAGATTTGGGGGCCCCTAATAAAGACCGATTTGATTGGGGCCCTAGGCACTTGCCTAGGTTTGCCTAATGGAAGATCCGCCACTGCTATGGCGGAATATGTGTGCGTGGGAAAGGGCGTGGTGGCGGCGGTTACAAACATGAAAAAAAGGATAGGCCCTACAGGACTCCAAAATGTTTGGGAACCACTGCCTTACACCAATGACAAGGGTCCGTCATAATAGCCTGCGCCTGGGCCCGTGGTAACTATGTTACACCACTGAATAGCCCAAACCTGAATGTTCTGCTATACCAAATTGTGAGAACTGAAAATTCAGAAAAAGTATTTTCTGTATTTTAAAAATACAAAATACATGTATTTTGTTACATTTTCTGGCAACAGTATTTTATTTTGATACATTTATTTGAGGGGTATTTTGTATTTTGTATCAAAATACATTTTGATGTATTTTTGCCCATCTCTGCCACCACTGTACAGTTAATGAGATTAATTTGTTTAGAGCCTACTGCACCCCTCTCTATACAGCTCCACTCTGGGTGAATTACAAGAAGGGAGAGCTAGCTTAAGTTGAACGTAGCCTATAATGAATGATACTGTAAAATAGGAACACTGGCAGTGCTTCTTTTTAGCCCCTCTTTCCTTGTATATTTCTATGTAATTTATTTTTTTTTATTTTTTTTACATGTGGGCCTTGAGCCTGTAATGTGTGTGTGTGTGTGTGTGTGTGTGTAATCCCTGATTGTACTCTTCTAATCTTACAGAGGGAGTGCATTTCTATCCATGTTGGCCAAGCTGGTGTGCAGATTGGCAATGCTTGCTGGGAATTGTATTGCTTGGAACATGGCATCCAGATGGATGGAACAGTTGCTGCAGACAGCCGCTCTCTAACGGACTCCTCCTTTGGCACATTTTTTAGTGACACTGGTGCTGGGAAGTATGTTCCTAGGTCAATTTTCATAGACTTGGAACCATCAGTTATAGGTGCGTCAACAGCTTATTTCAAATGATCATCTGGTCTTTTGGGCCTTTGTTTTGGATTACTGTAAATGAAGAATTGGCTTTGTAAAATACTGACTTGATGTCTCATGACAGATGAGATCCGTAATGGGCCCTACCGTCAGCTGTACCACCCGGAGCAGCTGGTTAGTGGTAAAGAGGATGCAGCCAACAACTATGCTCGTGGCCACTATACTATCGGAAAGGAAATTGTGGATCCTGTCATGGACCGAATTCGTAAAATGGTAGGTGATGGCACTAAAAGTTATTTGATCACTTTCTCAAGGGTGGAAGCATCTTGACCATAGATGCTCGTATGTTTTTGTGTTGGATTCTGTAACAAATTTGGTAGAATGTGTCTCTTGAGAATCTGCAGCCAAACTCTTTTCTCTTGGTTTGCAAGATGGCTTCTCTTGGGGCTATTGCCAATGAGGTTATAGAGAATGATGTGGTAACTTAATTTGTCTGTTTGTCTCAGGCAGACCAGTGCACAGGTCTTCAGGGGTTCCTCATCTTCCGCAGCTTTGGAGGTGGAACTGGCTCTGGCTTCGCCTCCCTGTTGATGGAACGTCTGTCTGTAGACTTCGGCAAGAAGTCCAAGCTGGAGTTCTCTGTCTACCCTGCTCCGCAGGTGTCCACTGCTGTAGTGGAGCCCTATAACTCCATCCTCACCACCCACACCACTCTAGAGCACTCCGACTGTTCCTTCATGGTGGACAACGAAGCCATTTTTGACATTTGCAAGCGCAACCTGGATGTTGAGCGTCCCTCCTACAGCAATCTGAATCGCCTTGTTGCCCAGATCGTCTCGTCCATCACTGCATCTCTGCGCTTCGACGGTGCTCTGAATGTGGATCTCACGGAGTTCCAGACCAACCTTGTGCCCTACCCCCGAATCCACTTCCCCCTGGTCACCTACGCTCCAATAATCTCTGCAGAGAAGGCTTACCATGAGCAGCTGTCTGTGTCTGAGATCACAAATGCTTGTTTTGAGCCAGCCAATCAGATGGTGAAGTGTGACCCAAGGCGTGGGAAGTACATGGCCTGCTGCTTGCTCTACCGTGGGGACGTGGTGCCCAAAGATGTCAACGTCGCCATTGCTGCCATAAAGAGCCGCCGTTCCATACAGTTTGTAGACTGGTGCCCCACCGGCTTCAAGGTGGGCATTAACTACCAGCCTCCAACAGTGGTGCCAGGTGGTGACTTGGCCAAGGTGCAGAGGGCCGTGTGTATGCTGAGCAACACTACTGCTATCGCTGAGGCCTGGGCTCGTCTGGACCATAAGTTTGACCTGATGTACGCCAAGAGGGCCTTTGTGCACTGGTATGTGGGTGAGGGCATGGAGGAAGGGGAGTTCAGTGAGGCCAGAGAAGACATGGCTGCTTTGGAGAAGGACTATGAGGAAGTTGGGGCAGATTCTGCAGAGGATGGTGAGGAAGACGAGGAGGATTACTGAAATGTTACGTTGTTCATAAACTGGCATTGTAATAAAAAAACTGGCATTGTAACTTCTTGTATGTGTGTTTGTTGAGGTATATGAGCGCTTAACTTCAAGAACTTGGCCACGAGTTCAACCTCTAGCTGTTGATGCAAAAAAGAGGCAATATGGAGTTCTTGAAACTAGGAAGCGAATGGCCAATCAGCCTTTCCATTGCAACCACCAACTGCACGGCTGGTGAGCATGCGAACCAAGTTGATATATGAGAACAGTACAATTTGCAGTCTTGCTGTACATCTATAGATTAAAAATAATCTAAAATCTTAAAGGAATTTGGTTGCTTAGATCACCTGTTGTGGGTTAAAGAAATATAAATAGTTAATGTCAACACAAAATCACAAATCAATACATTTCTATTTTAGAACTCAGTTTGAATGTGGAGATTCTACACTATAAATTCACGACATAAATCATTTCCCATACGTGTATGTAGAATGAAATGTGTTTGAGGCTAACCTACACAGCAAAGTGACTCACTCGGTGCAGACCAACTTTAGCTACATGAGGAAGAACAATGTGACTCGGACATACAGGTGCATCCTCAATAAATTATATAAAAAAACTTGATTTATTTCAGTAAATTGGCTCAAGTGAAACTCATTATATAGTTTCATTACACACAGACTGATATATTTCAAATGTTTATTTCTTTTAAACTTTGATTAGAACTTACAAATAATAAACCCCCATAATTCAGTATCAGAAAATTAGAATATTGTGAAAAAGTTCAATATTGAAGATTCATGGTGTCACACTCTTTATCAGCTAATTCACAAACACCAGCAAAGGTTTTCTGAGCCTTTAAATGGTCTCAGTTTAGTTCAGTAGGCTACACCATCATGGAGAAGACTGCTGACTTGACAGTTGTCCAGAAGACGATCAGTGACACACTGCACAAGCAGGGGAAGACACAAAAGGTCACTGCTAAAGAAGGTGGCTGTTCACAGAGTGCTGTATCCAAGCACATTAATGTAAAGTTGAACAGAAGGGAAAAAATGTGGTAGAAAAAGGTGCACAAGCAACAGGGATAACCGCAGCCTTGAGGATTGTGAAAAGAAGCCCATTCAAGAATTCGGGGGAGATTCACAAGAAGTGGACTGCAGCTGGAGTCAGTGCTTCAAGAGCCACCACGCACACGTGTCCAGGACATGGGCTTCAACTGTCGCATTCCTTGTGTCAAGCCACTTTCGAACCAGAGACAATGTCAGAGGTGTCTTCCCTGGGCTAAGGACAAAAAGGACTGGACTAGCTCAGTGGTCCAAAGTTCTATTCTCAGCTGAAAGTTAATTTTGCATTTCATTTGGAAATCAAGGTTCCAGAGTCTGGAGGAAGAAAGGAGAGGCACAGAATCCAAGTTGCTTGAGGTCCAGTGTAAAGTTTCCACAGTCAGTGATGGTTTGGGGTGCCATGTCATCTGCTGGTGTTGGTGCACTGTGCTTTATGGAGATGCAGATTTCATTTTCCAGCAGGACTTGGCACCTGCACACACTGCCAAATGTACCAGTACCTGGTTTAGGGACTATGGTATCCCTGTGCTTGATTGGCCTCCTGTACACGTGGTGGTTGATTTGTATAAGAGTCTTAAGTTAAGACATTCTCCCTGAAAATGCTGTTGCATCAATTGGCTCTGACCTGTTGAGGGATGGTGTTGCACCCAAACACTGGTGTCCCATCAGCCTGCATAAGCCTCTGAGCATCATGTAAACAGATAATGAAAGCCATTACTTGGTTTGAGGACCAGCTCTGAAGCATTCTTTGCCCCAGATAATTAAACACACTGACATTTTTGTCCGTCAGTGCTACTGCACGAGAACATACAAACGTGCTGTTGCATTACACATAAAGTAATCACCTTATATCTGGACAAGTATTCTGTAAATCAATGCAAATAACAGTTTGGCAAATACATTTTAGTGCAAAATTGTAGTAAGGATAATGAGTCGTACAATCTATGGATGAACAGCAAGACTGCAAATTGTACTGTTCTCATACATCAACTTGGTTTACACGCTCACCGTCCTTTATTTGGGCTAACCATGCAGTTGGTGGTTTCAAAGGAAAGCTGATTTGCCATTAGCTTGCTAGTGTTAAGAACTCCATACATTTTATATCAACAGCTACAGGTTGAACTTGTGGCCCAGTTCTTGAAGTTAAGCACTCATATACTCTTAGAAACACTCATACAACACTTTACAATGCCAGTTTTTTTATTACAATATAAGCACATGCATGAACCTAAAATTTTAGTACTCCTCATCTTCCTCACCATCCTCTGCAGAATCGGCCCCAACTTCCTCATAGTCCTTCTCCAAAGCAGCCATGTCTTCTCTGGCCTCACTGAACTCCCCTTCCTCCATGCCCTCACCCACATACCAGTGCACAAAGGCCCTCTTGGCGTACATCAGGTCAAACTTATGGTCCAGACGAGCCCAGGCCTCAGGGGAATTGGGGGTCAAACGTATAATTGGATTTCAGACTTTTTGCGTAAAAGGGAAATACAAGTGAGAGTAGGTGGAGAATTTTCAAAAACGCACATGGTTGAGAATGGGACACCACAAGGAAGTGTGTGTAGCCCACTGTTATTTAACATTATGATAAATGATATATTCTCTAAAATTGATAAGAAAATTGGAAAATCTTTGTATGCTGATGATGGAGCATTATGGTTTAGAGGTCGAAATGAAACATATGTCAAATCAAAAATGCAAGATGCCATAATTGAAGTTGAAAAGTGGGCAAATAAATGGGGATTCAGACTATCAGTAGCAAAAACTCAAGTAATATGCTTCTCCAGAAAGCATAAGATAACACCGGTATCATTAAAATTGTATAACCAAACTTTAGAAGAAACGAAGAACGTTAAATTCCTTGGGATGTGGTTTGCCGCCAAGTTGACATGGAAGGTACATCTTGGGAAAATGGTTAATAAATGTAAAAAGGTAGTTAATATACTACGCTGCCTATCAGGACAAACATGGGGAGCAAGCAGAGCTGCACTGCAAAACATATACTGGGCTCTTATGAGGTCTACTTTTGATTATGGATGTATTGCTTATATGTCAGCAGCAGAGTCAAACGTCAAAGCACTGGAGGTACTGCAAGCACAGGCCTTGAGGATATGTAGTGGGGCTTTTAAAACATCCCCAGTGTCATCGATGCAGGTGGAAGTGGGTGAGATGCCACTAAGTATAAGACGGGTTCAGTTGATGTTGGCATACTGGGTTAATATCAGGGGACATGATGACAGCCACCCAGTTAAATATGTTTTAAAAGACTGCTGGGAACATAATGAGTCCAATCATAGGAGCTTTGGGTGGATCGGTGATGCAAAAGCAGAGCACATAGGGTTGCACAAGTTGAGATACTGTTCAACAGTAACAATCTCGCCTATACCTCCGTGGCTTTTCCCTCTACCATTAGTAGATTTTAATATACATAAGGTAATCAAAAACAAAGATAAAGAAGTGGCAGTAAAAGACATTGTAAAAAACTATATAGAATATAATTTTTCAAATCATGTACATATTTTTACTGATGGGTCTAAAGATCCAGACACTGGAATAGCTGGGTCGGCGGTGTTTATTCCTATGAGTGGGGTAGAAATGCAGGAAAGAATAACTGATCACCTGTCTGTCTTTACAACAGAGTTGGTGGCAATAGTGATGGCCCTGGAATGGGGAGAGGAAAATAATATTAGTAATGTAGTTATTATGTCAGATAGCTACTCCGCATTACAAAGCATCAAATCAGGCAAAGCAATAAGACAGGACATTGTATATAAAATATATAGGATATTGTACAATTTATTTGTAAAGGAGCTTCAAATTCATTTTCTTTGGGTACCGGCGCATGCAGGAGTCAAAGGGAATGAGGAGGTTGACAAGTTGGCCAAAGAAACCCTGAAACTTCCAACTATATTACAAATCCCATTTAGCAAAGCAGAAGCCAAGACAATAATTAAAACAAAAGCAAAGTCAACATGGCAGGAGTATTGGGAAGACCAAGAGAAAGGAAGACATTTATATCAAATACAACCAGAAGTTGATAGTGGAAGGTTGGAAGGCAGGAGGCGGAGGGAAGAAACCATAATCACAAGGCTACGCATAGGGCATACAGGGCTCAACAGTTCATTACACATAGTAGGGAAGCATCCAACAGGCAAGTGTCAACACTGTGGTGAAATAGAAACGGCAAAACACGCACTACTACATTGCACAAAATACATTCAAGAGAGAAGTCAGCTTTTTCAGTCACTTAAAATGGTCAAACACAATGATTTCACAATGCAGGGTATTTTAGGAAAAACATTTAGTCAACATTATCATTATGTTCTTCAATTTTTGAGAGACACAGGGTTAGACAAGAGGATATAACCCTTTTTTTTTCTCTATTGTTTATTTTGTTTTGTTTTTATGATTTATTTTATTTTAGTTCCAAAATTACCCTGATTCACACTCCAGCCCAGTCGGTGGCGGTATATGCACCGTTAAGTTGGTTTGCCAACCGCCAGTAAAACATTAAAGAAGAAGAAGAAGAAGAAGAAGGCCTCAGCGATAGCAGTAGTGTTGCTCAGCATACACATGGCCCTCTGCACCTTGGCCAAGTCACCACCTGGCACCACTGTTGGAGGCTGGTAGTTAATGCCCACCTTGAAACCGGTGGGGCACCAGTCTACAAACTGTATGGAACGGCGGCTCTTAATGGCAGCAATGGCGACGTTGACGTCTTTTGGCACCACATCCCCACGGTAAAGCACACAGCAGGCCATGTACTTCCCACGCCTTGGGTCACACTTCACCATCTGATTGGCTGGCTCAAAACAAGCGTTTGTGATCTCAGGCACAGACAGCTGCTCATGGTAAGCCTTCTCTGCAGAGATTATTGGGGAGTAGGTGACCAGTGGGAAGTGGATGCGGGCGTAGGGCACAAGGTTGGTCTGGAACTCCGTGAGATCCACATTCAGAGCACCATCGAAGTGCAAAGATGCAGTGATGGACGAGACGATCTGGGCAACGAGGCGATTCAGATTGTTGTAGGAGGGACGCTCAACGTCCAGGTTGCGGTTGCAAATGTCAAAAATGGCTTCGTTATCCACCATGAAGGAACAGTCGGATTGCTCTAGAGTGGTGTGAGTGGTCAGGATGGAGTTGTAGGGCTCCACTACAGCAGTGGACACCTGCGGAGCAGGGTAGACAGAGAACTCCAGCTTTGACCTCTTGCCGTAGTCTACAGACAGACGTTCCATCAACAGGGAGGTGAAGCCAGAGCCAGTTCCACCTCCAAAGCTGTGGAAGATGAGGAACCCCTGAAGACCCGAGCACTGGTCTGCCTGAGACAAAAACAAAGATACATTCAGTTACCAGTCATTCTCCATTACCTCATTGGCAATAGCACCAAGAGGAGCCATCTTGCAAACATAGAGCAGAGTGTGGTTTTCTGAAACACAATTGGACAACATGGTATCGGCAGACTTGAAAGGAATTATGCACACTGATGCCCATTACTAGTCAAGCAAGCCTACCCCTTGTAGACATACCACACCTACTCAGGCAAGACAGCACATTTTTGCTTTAGAGATGGACCATAATTCCTCAGAGCCTCATGTCCCTTCACTACCCCCGCATATCCATCTGTAAATACTTGTGTGAACTAAGGAGACAAATTCGACCACATTTGTTACAGAATCAAAACACAAAAACAAACCACCATCAAAGGTGGAGATGTTGAAGGTGAATTTTCCACCCTTGAGAAAGTGAGCAAGCTACTTTTAGTGCCATCACCTACCATTTTACGAATTCGGTCCATGACAGGATCCACAATTTCCTTTCCGATAGTATAGTGGCCACGAGCATAGTTATTGGCTGCATCCTCTTTACCACTAACCAGCTGCTCCGGGTGGTACAGCTGACGGTAGGGCCCATTACGGATCTCATCTGTCATGAGACGTCAAGTGAGTATTTTACAAAGCCAATTCTTCATTTACAGTAATCCAAAACAAAGGCCCAAAAGACCAGATGATCATTTGAAATAAGCTGTTGACGCACCTATAACTGACGGTTCCAAGTCTATGAAAATTGACCTAGGAACATACTTCCCAGCACCAGTGTCACTAAAAAATGTGCCAAAGGAGGAGTCCGTTAGAGAGCGGCTGTCTGCAGCAACTGTTCCATCCATCTGGATGCCATGTTCCAAGCAATACAATTCCCAGCAAGCATTGCCAATCTGCACACCAGCTTGGCCAACATGGATAGAAATGCACTCCCTCTGTAAGATTAGAAGAGTACAATCAGTATAAACACTCCATCTTTAAGATGAGACCAGTACCTGACCCGTTATCCAGATCAGGGCCAATTTTAAGGAACTAAGCTTAAGAGTAAACTTGAGGCACTCACCATAATTGAAACGAAAGAAAAGAAAAATCAGCCCAAACTGACAGCTCTGCCAACACCAAATGCACCTTCACAAAATAATAAAGAAAAACTTGAATTACTTTTGATAATAGACCCAAAGAGAGCCTTCAATGTCCTCTAGAGAGAGACTCTTAAACTTACCAGTTTGGTGATCAAGCAATGAACAACCAACACCGAGTCTGTCTGATATATTAATGGTTGTGAAGAGGTGTGGCTTCTAATTGGCACCTCTTGTCCAATGTAGAATTTGCTAATAAACTCCCCTGTTCAAGACTCTCATTCACCTGGTTATGCAATACAGTGCAGTGGATCTCGCTTTCCCCATGCAATTTGGTGTAATTTAACATAACATGATTTAAGCATGAAGTAACAATCCACCTGATAGTTAGTAGCTGGGTTTCTACACAGTAACACTTCTGTCACGACTCGCCTCTGATGGCCGCGAGATCACTGGTAGTCGGTTAAGGACTCGGGGCGACCTGGAAAGCCTTTAGTGAAGAAAATGAACCTATGTTCTGCTGCGCTCTGGCCTAGGCTCAACAACTGAAATCAACACAGTGCGGGAGGCTACTGGTGAGGTGAGTTCGTAAAGAATCTTTATGCGAGGTGTTTTGGCCAGTTATTTTCACAGACTTCAGCAGGCAGGCAGTCAGATTGTGCAACTGCCAACAACATGAATTGAACAACATATTAATTTGTACCTGTTGCAGCTGCATTGCAGCATGTCTTCCCACAGTCGGAGCTGACGACCTTTATGTGCTTCACTAAAGCAGACAAGAAGCAGCAACTAAGCGAGCTCGCCATGAGTAACAGGCATCCGCCTATTTAACACCGACTGAAGGAAAGGAGGCAAGGGCATTGAGGACGGTAAGACCTATAAAATGTCGCATTCTAATCAGTAAAATAGATGTTGAACTCTTCAGTCCACATTGTTTTTTTGGAGTCATTCCTACATCCCTGTATTTTGCTGTGCAAAAAGTGTCAATTTGGCAAAATTCTATTTGCATTGATTTACAGAATACCAGATATCAGGTGGTTACTTTATGTATAATGCATGCAACAGCAAGTATGTATGTTCTCGTGCAGTAACCCTCACAGACTAAAGTTCATACAGTTTGTTTACTTCTCTGGGGCAAAGAATGTGTCAGAGCTGGTCCTCAAACCTAGAATTGGCTTTTATTATCGGTTTACATGATGCTCAGAGGCTTATGCAGGCTGATGGGACACCACAGTGCTTAGGTGCAAAAAACGCCATCCCTTTTGACAGGTCAGGGCCAGCTGATGCCACATCATTGTCAGTGAGAATGTCTCAACTTAAGACTCTTATGCCACCACAATACAACAAAAAACTGTGATATTTGTTTTTTGATGAGAATAATGAAAGTTCCTTTTCATTCACTGTCTTAGAATGAACTCTGATACCATACAGTTAGGTATTACGAATCTATATCACTTACAAAGTCAAAGATGAGTATTAGCAAAATGCAGGTTAAGCCCCTAACAACCTTCTCTGATGCAGAAAATATTAACATTGTCAAAACATGATTTTCAAATTGAAGCCCATTACCCCTATATTGTTAAACATTTTCATAGAAGCAGTAACTGTGACCAGTAGAAGATGGTATGACATTCCATTTTGAAAGATTATATTTATTAATCCGGTTTCTTGCATAAGTAAAACTGAGAACGATAAAACACCTATTTAGAACATAGCTACTCATCAACTGATCTGGTCAAATTTGTTTTGGTCAAGATTGTAGGTCCTGGCTTTCCACCTCGTAGCCCTGCCAGATAGACCTTATGTCTAGGGACATTGGTTTCGCCATCTTTTTTGGTCTGGCAGCCTGCATCTTTTGGCTGGTATGTCTGAGTCACATTGTTCCTCCTCATGTGGCTCAGGTTGGTCTGCACTGAGTGAGTAACTTTGCTGCGTAGGTTAGCCTGAAAAAACAACACGATTCATGTAATTTACACAAATGAGAAAAAATTATGTATTTCTTCTGTAGTGTAGAATCTCCACATTCAATATTGATTTCTAAAATAGAAATGGAATTTTTAAATGTATAGATATCTACTGTGATATTGTTGTTGACATTTGCCCAATATATTTCTTCAACCCACAACGGCTGATTGAAGCAACCAGATTTGACAACAAATGCCAGTCTCTCTGGAAGTACACTGACAGATCTACTGACCAGCTGCATGGCTTTCCATCGGAGCCTCCACTCATTCCACTCGTAGGACTTGACGATGTTTGTCTCCACCAAGTGGGTATCCGTCTGAGTGCTGCTGTCACATTTCGAAATGGGTTTCACCAGTAGTCTCTCGCCCGGCTGCATCTGCAGGGATAGTGGGGACAATCAAGCACTCGTGATCTTTAAAAGTTGTTTATGTGTTTTTTTTAAGTTTTATAGAGCTGTCATGGTGAGGTACCAGATTGTTTTAGGGCTAGGCTAACATCTTTTAAACACTGATGCACGTTAGAGGATAAGTGCGGCATAAAATGTACTAGTTTGACCTGCTGCACTGAACAGTGACCAGATTTGTTGCATTGGACTGTTTTGCACTGCAGTTTGTAAAATCTACAGGTCAATGTATGTGCATGATGTGTGTCTACATCATTTTTTAAATAATTTGCAGTGCACAGGGTAATTAATAGAAAAGAAAGGCATTGAGTCCCACCTGTGAATATGGGGTGACACATGCAAACTGCTGATGCAGCTCCAGGAGCTGGATTAGCTCTGGACACTTTTTGGCTTTTTCTGTGATGGCCTCAATGTACTCATCTGGTCTGAATGCAAAGCTACACGCTGCCTCCTTGGAGGAGAAGGCATAGTATTTCTCCTTGTGTTTTAACACCCCAATCTGGGGATTCCCTAAAGGAAGGAGGAAAAAGACTCTTAGAAACGGAATTTTAAGCGGAACATAACCTGGGTGGTCACGGTGTCTTTTACATTATACCTGGAACTAGCAGTCCATCTTTCTTCACGAGTGTGTAACCACAAATTCCTTTGTACTGCAAGGGTAGTTGGTCAAAGTTGGCTGTAGTCTCGTGTTGGAACCAGTCCTGTGATTTGTACTTGGACGGGTTGATCCTTTCTTCTGTGGGAAGTGGAGAGAACAATGCAGAGATTGTAAAGAACAAATAGAGAAAAGGGGAAGCCAAAATGAATGCACTTCAGATGTTACAGAGATAATAAGTGCTTGTTCTGTTTTCACATGATCCAACGTTTCTCTAGTAGATCTCTAGTGCTCAAAAAGCCCACACTCAAGTTCAAATTCTGCCAGTTTTTTTGTCAAGTAGCAGTTAATGAAACATGATAATGGGATCCACAGGCAGAGAGCTGCTCAAAACCCCCCAGTATCAAAGTCCTGCAGTTCTCAAATAACTGTTATGTCCAGAAGCCCCACTGAACTGTACTGAACACAGCCCACCTGCACTCTCCTTCAGTCTGTCATCGTCACTCTTGATGTCCACGCCGTCCAGCATGGCCTCAAGTTGACCCTCCAGCAACAGGTGGGACTGGGCAGTAAGGAAGGGCCTCAGGCTGACTACAGTGTTGTCGAGGATGCTGAGCAGGACCATCTCGTCCTGAAAGCCGGCCCAGAGCTTCGACAGGGCTGTGAAATGAGGCTGGCAGAGGCAGATGAAGGTGAGCAGGCACTACTGCTGTAACACAGCTGCAAAGCTTTAATGTCACATCATGGGTGCTGATCCAAGGTAATTTGGATGTCTTATATCATTGTGCAAGAGTCATAGATATGGACAAAGGCCATCTGACCCTGAATCGGAAAAAGAAACCACTGAGCCATATGACAGCCTTGCTACTTGCTACGATCAAGAAAAGTAAATTAATTATTTTTACGTTAAGTCTAAGAATTGTAAAAATGGACATGCATTAACTGAAACCATGTAATTCGGCTGGAGAAAATGTGTATTGGTTTCATCTAAACTAACTAGTTGAGTGTCTGGAGAGGACTGTTATGAGCTCTACTGGTTGGTGAGGAGGTGTAAAAGATGCAACACAACCCCCAGTGGAGACACTCACAAAAACCTGTGCAGTGGGCACAGCAGTCTTTGCATGCACTGTGGCTTCTAGGAGCATGAGCCGGGCCATGAGGTCAGACTGCAGGCTCTCCACTTGTTTGGCACACAATATGGCATCAGCCTGGTGGGAACACATCATATACATGATACCTATCCCTCCCAAAAAATGTTCAGAACTCAACTTTAGGTGCACAAATGATATAAACTATACGACTTAATACATGGAGATGTTAATGTTAATGGAAATGTTAAAATTGCTTAAATCAGCCTTTTTAATAAGTCATAAGTACACAGTAAACACAGAGGGCAAAATGGTTAATATATGTGAACATTTCTGAGCGTTTGTGACAAACTCTTAAAACCACCTTACAGTAAGAAATCAAACACGTCATCAGAACTTGCTAAGACCCATATTTATGATCATGACACTCTGGCACTACTTACCAGTATGACTTTGAGGAAAGCCTCATGTTGCCGCACATTGTACAGGGCCTGTTGCAGAAATTCTGTTTTGATGGGGGACTGCACTGTCCCATCCTTGGGGTCAACAAACTTTTCCAGCAGGGCTGTGTACTGCCAGGCCAAGCTCTGGGATTCCTTTAGCTCCCTCTCAATGTCGTTGATGGTAGCAGGTATGGCCTCGTTTAAAATGGAAGGCACTGCACTCATAAAAATGAGGTGAATCGATTTGGTAAATACAAAAGAGTACTGGGTAAATAACAAAAATCCTTTTTATGTTTGTCTTTTTCTGAAAAAAAAAAACCCCATCATAAAGTTCTTCCTATACAAATAAACATACTGTTTCAAAATCTCCAAAATACAGGGATGTAGGAGTGACTCCAAAGGACAGTCAACAGGAGAAACAATGTGGACTGAAGAGTCTATTTGACTGATTAGAATGCAACATTTCATAGGTCTTACCGTCCTCAATGCCCTCGCCTCCTTTCCTACAGTCCTTGTTGAAGAGGCGGATGCCTGTTACTATCATGGTGAGCTCGCTTAGTTGCTGCTCCTTGTCAGCTTTAGTGAGGGACATGAAGGTCGCCAGCTCCGACTGTGGGAAGACACTCTGCAATGCAGCTGCAACAGACTCAAATGAATATGTTGTTCAATTCATGCGGTTGGCAGTTGCATAATCTGGCTGCCTGCCTGCTGAAGTTTGTGGAAATAATTGGCCAAAACACCACGCATAAAGATTCTGTAGGAGCTCACCCGTAGCCTCCCGCACTGTGTTGATGTCAGTTGGTGAGCCCAGGCCAGAGCGCAGCAGAACATAGCTTACTATTCTCCGGTAAAGGCCTTCTAGGTCGTCCCGAGTCCTTAACCGACTGTCAGTGATCTCGCGGCCAACAGAGGCGAGTCGTGACAGAAGGACTCTGTGGTGCTCCTCCAGGAACTCACCTGAAGCCATCACGACAATAAATACACAAGATACGCGGGCGCACACACACACTATAGGCTACTGTAAACTGCACCTGGTCAGGGTACATACTTACGTCGAGATGTGTAATTCATGTCAAAGTAGACTTGCATTTTTATGGTGTCAAGAGCTGGACTTCCCTGGTCCATGAGCTTGACTACGCATAGCTACAGGGGAGACGTTACAAGCCATTTTTAATTGAGTTTTTATTGTATTTGTATTAATTAAACTGCACCGCTGATGTTCAGCTGTATTAGCCTACCTCAATAAGTCTTTGAACATCTTGCTTGGTTAGAGTACGGTCAACATTGAAATGATTCAGTGGATCTAAAACAGTGGCCTTGACCTTCGAAAAGGGGAAAGCCACTTATCGTCTGAAAAAGTAAATATCACAATTTTTGTATTCAACCTTATAAAACATAATAATTGTATCACTTACCATAAAAGCAACTAAGGTTTCAGACACTGCCTGTCCTTTGCTTGCACATTCCTGCGCAATGTCTCGAATAATACGTCTTATAACACTTTCTGCTTGAGCACGAGCCATGGTCTGTTATCCACAGGCCTTACACACTCTCCTTCCTATTTGACAAGAAAGACGGGATTATCTAACATTATCTAATTATGACCCATAACATCCGCCTTTCAGCTAGCAAAGTACGTCTCCATGTTTACAAATATCGAAGTTGCCATAGTAACCTCAAACACAACACACGCGCAAATAAGATCGAAAAAAGCCGACTGTCCACCAGGGGGAGATAATACCCCACAATATACCTGTGGCTCTGATAACTTGTAGTAGTAGCCTATAAACACTGCATCTAAGTATGTACAATACAGCCACCTGAATTTACAATCAGGCAACAAGACAGTGTATTAAAGTTGTCCATTCAGTGTTTGCACATTTCTGGTGTCCTTAGTCAGTCTTGTCGCTGTAGGAACAAAAAAAGGGGCTCAGACCAAGCCATAAACAATCCCAGCCAATCAACAAAGTGCCTCAGCAGCACGATAGGGAGGGGTGTAAATGAGTTGGCTGTTGAGCTCAGTAACCTTCCATGAGACCAAAACTGAATTGTGGACTGGATTTTTAATGGTTGTAGAGGTAAGCTTATACAGTAGATGAGTTTCACAGCCTGAGAGTGAATTCAATTACAACACTAGCCAAATATACTCCTTCATATTTCAGAGAAAACACTTAGTTGGCACATTCATGTTAGTTTACAGTACAAAATTATAGAAAATGCAATTTACTTCATATTTTTTTTGTGATACTTAAGAAAAATGTTAACTGCACAGTGTTATTCCTCCATGTTAACTTGTAGCTGCCAGGCATTCTCCATTTGAAAGAGCTCATCCTCAGGCTCACAGCTCTCCTGCGATGGCTGTCTCACCACTAGGCTGGAGAAAATGTCTCTGGGTATGGACACATCTACCTCCTCATCCTCTGCCTCACACCTGACCAGCATTGGGTTCAAATCGGGGATATGCAGAATGCCAGTGCTTGGATTCCAGTCTATCAGCGTCTGACCGTGCTCGTCTGTGTCGCTCTGACATGGGTTGGTTCCATTGACGGGGGTCACGGGGGGCTGTGGGAGGATGGGAGAATCAAAGCCTGTTCCCCTCGATTCTTCTGGAGGCTGGTGGACAACAAATCCGTAGTCTGGAGGCATCTCATCTTCAACCTCCTGGACCTCATCTTTACTAACAGATCCTAAAGACTGCCATGATTGTGAGTTATAAACTGGTGACGTGCGGGAAGGAGGTTGCTGGGATGCATAGGAGGGCTGCTGGGGCTCCAATGCTTCCCTGGGTTGATGTGGGGCTGTATATGGAGAAGGCTGGACAGCGGGGACCTCTTTGTGCTTGATGAGTGTTATATCGGGGATAAGGGGCTTCTCCAGTTCAAGCTGGAGACTAGGTCTGGCGATGTTGATGTCGAAATCAATAATTGCCCATTCAGGCTCCGTAGGAAACATCACCTGGAGGTTGAAGGAAATACACTTGTGCTCAAACGTATGGACATTATGACATTAGTTATGACACAATAGACTTGAAACTGGTTGTGAATATTCATTCATTTATATATATATATTTTTTTTACACGTGTTTACAAGCTTGTGAATCTAATTTCACTGTGAGTTGGCTTGGAAAGTCCCAAACCTTTTAGCAGAGGTAAACATGGCCACACTTCCCCAAAATGTTCACAGTTGTAACAGAATAGTTTGTAAACAATTAAGTATTTGTTCCTCGTGTTATCTTTGATAAATCAATATTTGTATATACAGCTGCCTCTGAGACTATTTGACTACATACATAGCAAGTCTCATTTAATCCTATCAGTCAGTTTGAAATAACATCAAGGCAGCCTTTGGCTTGAGACAACAACCAGCTGCACTTTTGATGTGCTTTTTATTCTCATTATATAGGAGATTAGCTGAATTAGCTGCAGTATTTTAAGACTGCCATGTTGTGCTGGTAGTTCAAGTGAGCGCTCTGTGTACAGTAACAGTGTCTTACCGTGCTCTGTGGTTGTTTCTGCTTGTTACCACATATGTAATGGTACACAAGACAGCTGACTAATATCAGGCCAAACAAAGATACCGCGGAGGGCAGAAGACCACCTAGAATCACCAGCAGCATGCGCTCCTTAAAGGGATCTAGCATCACATCACATAAGAAGGGAGAGACAGTTATACTTCATATTATGTATCTGTATGTAAGCATATATATATATAAGCATAAGCACTGCATATAAGCACAATCATGACATCAAGTCACTCCTGCACAAACTTACAGTCCACATCTACAGTATATCCCTTTGTGTATTCACTAAAGTCACAGAATTCATAACTAATACTTTATACTATATTTCATATAAATAGCAAAACAGAAGAGTTAAAAAGCTGTCTAAGACATTGAATTGAATTGTATGGATACAAAGCTTGCATGCAGAAAACCTGAGAGTAAGTGATCGTATTACTTCCTGGATTTTTTTTTTGTTTAATGTTCTTTTCAACACTCACCTGTTCGTGTTGTCAAGCAGTGCCATTCACTTGCATGGGATTTTACAGGAATGTGTTGTGAGTAGGTCCCTGCAGAGATGCAGTACTTGGTATCATATTCCAGCGAACCAAGTCTGTAGGACTGGTTCTGCGTTATAATCTGCCTCTGGAAAAAATGCAGTTGTACACAAAGTGTGAGTTACTGGAAAGTACTGTATAACGTTTCTGTATGAGATTACTTACACCTTACACTTTTGTACAGGACCTATTTGTTTTGTAACTTTCATCTTAGTTACATGGACTTTGTTTTAGTTAACTGGCAGGTATGCAGGTATAAAGAACTGCACATCAACAGATTTTATGGCTGCTTATGTGCTCAGAGCAACAGCCATAAATGCTGGATCTCCAATGCGACTTTTTGCTGACATTACCTATGTGCTTTATTCATATCAGTCAGGTCCATCATTTTCCTGAAGGCTAGCAGTTTCCTGAAGGTACGGTGACAGTTGAAAGTGGGAAAAGGAGACAGTAGGTCTCTGTGTACTTCTTCAAATAATGCCACACCTACCACTTGTCTATTTGTGTTGTCATAGACAGAGATGTTGTACAATATCCCAATAATTATATTCCTCAGAGGACGCTCTTTCTTCATGTGTTTGTTCTTCCATCGCATGGGACCCTTCAGTTTAATATCGAGGATATTTCCATTGACATGCACTGCCAACTGTGGTGGACCCAATGCCGCTGTGCAAACAAACAAACAAAAAAGAAATTACTTACATCAAAAATCTTTAACTCAGCCTACAGCTTGAGTGTCAAAGTTTGTGTTTCATTAGTTAGACTCAGCACAAGCCTACTTACTCTCTGTCCGAGGATCGAACCTTAGGGTGGTCGTCCAGTTAGAGGGGACTTCGGAGTCTCTTACGGCTCTCACTCTGGCGTAGTAAGCATCTTCCACTTTATGGGTCTGGTCTGACAAGTCGCAGGAGCTCTGGAGGATCCGAGTGCAGTGTTTAACCGCCCTCCACGCAACCTGGCCGCCTATGGTCTTGTCTTCATCACCATAGCTGAGGAGGGATGGTTATCATTTCATCATAGGGACTACTGTGTTGACTTACAATGATCTGTGCTGCTCATCTTTACTTAGAAGATTAACTTTAGTGAGTCTTTTTATCTACTTTAATACACGGTAGAGAAAACCAAACCGGTAGAACTAATAGAACAAGATTAAAAAAAACAATGTTTTCCACACCACAACTGCAATTAAAGGAAGTCTCTACAACTCCCACACATTCTGAATGAAATATTGTTGCAAGTTGACAAGCAAAGTGCGTGGTTTGTGTGGTGGTGTCAGGTCTGGGGAGGGTGAAGGAAGGTGTTTGGGGAGGGTCCCCTGCTTCCTCACATTGCGTACTCCACTGAGTAGTGGGTTCCCTCCTCTCCAGGTTTCCACACCACAACATTGCATAGGTTTGTGGAGTTGAAATGAATACCTTCTGGTGGAGCTATGGTGGTGGAGCCTGAGAGAGAGAAAGAGTGCCATACATTAGGACTTTTTTATATCTAGAATATGAACCACGTCAGATTGTCAAGCAAACACTGATATAAACTGTGCTCTGTTGCTGTTGAAAGATGGCAACATTTCTAAAGTTGTTTCTATTATTATGGTGCTACTATGGTATGACTGGCTGATGATGGCAGAAGATGTCAACTTCAAGTTCAACACTGTATTGTCGTGACTGCTATGAAACCAGACATGGTGCTATATTCTGACTGCAAGTACATTGTTTACTTTACTGAGTTAACGATTCCCTTTGAAGATGCGATTGAGGAAGCCTTTGAAAGGTAGAAGCTTAAATATGTGGAGCTGGTCGTGGTAGTGAAGGAATGAGGTTGTCAAGCACTCACAAGACCAGTGGAGATAGGTGTTATAGACTTGGTAGCTAAATCAACATCAACATTTCTGTTGGATTTTGGTTTAGGAGGACGATCACTCAAAGGAACTTTTAAAGGAGTTTTCTGAGGCTGCTGAAAAAGTGAGCCACTGGTTATGGCTGAGGCATTCAATGACTACTTGGGGACGTGAATTAATCTGTAGTATGCGGCAAGGCCTGTTGTCCAAAGATGTTTGGGTGCCTAAGGTGACCATGGGTTTGTATCCCATTTTATCCCCTAATTCAGGTTCGTAATCCGGGGGAGCTCACGTTTTTGGGTATGAGTATTTGCATGTGTTACTGAGAGTTTCAATAGCATAAGGAATGTAACATCCTGTTTGTAACTTTGTGTATACAAAGCCTTAACCTGGGTTATTTTGCAAGCTATATTGCTTCCAAACTTGGGACACAGACATAGCAACAGGAAGTGTTTTGACAGCAGTGAAGGTGCCTTAGAAGAAGAATTTTGAAAACCACTCAAACCCCTTGTAGCCTACCACATTAAATCTTGACTTCCTGTGCATCGTAGAGATGAGAGCAATAAATGTCAGTGTGGACTCATACACAGAAATGTCATATGTGTCAGAACAAAGTTTTGACTCGCAATTATGAAAACCTTGTTATTCATTTATAACATTGTATTTCAACCATCCTTACACATCTAGAAAGCAATTATTTTAGCTACGTTAAATAGATCGCATGGAAGCAAGTGCTAAATGATCATTTTCATACTTGAATTAAAATGTATTTGCAATGCTTTTAACGAATTCATTGTTATTGAACAGTGATCAAAGACTCCTGGTTAAAACTGTCAAGTAAACAGATTACACATTCTCCCTCACACAGACTAGTGCTTTCATTTCAATCGTTCAAAGTCATGCATTAATTATTAACAAACGGCTTCAGCGAATTCTACTATTCAGGTGGACAACCAACAGTGAATTACTTACACCACTGTAAAAACACCTCATTGCTTACTAGGTCCATCTCTCCGTTTATACCTTCAGAACCGACATAGTTTTTTTTTTGCTGTATCACTAACTGACACCCTAACGTGACGTCCAAGCTTGGGAAACAATCGTGAAGACCTCAGCAACTTACCTGTCGTATGTAGCGCCAGAAGAATGAACACGGGCAAATAAATGTTGAGCATTTTAAATAGCTCGTCTACATTGTGCCCTAACAGAATGTGTTCCCTAAAAGCTGCTTATTCACACAGGCTATAGCTCGAGTTCCTCCTAACATTCTCGTGGGCAGGGTTACCGGAGCATTGTTATTTGGTTTCTACAGGTGAGTGTCAATACATGTTGAAGGCTTGCCTGGCAGCGTTGCAAAATGGGCGGGGTATCCGTCCCTAAAGGCATTAAACATCTCTCACTTGGAAACTAGCGCTCACGTTTACCTGGAAAGCATTTAAGTGAGCTCTGATTCGCACGCAGTGGCAATAATGACAATTCAAAATCACAATAAAAAACATTTAATGCAGTCAAATAAAAATTCACCTAAGATAAAGGCGATCGAAATGCATTGGGTTTATACGATGAAAACAAAACCTCAAAACACTAAAACAACAACATTAACACATGTTTCTTTATTTGGAAATGAAATGAATAGACACCGCCTAAATCCCTAAAACAAATACACTTCCTGTTACCCTGGGCGGCACAATATTGAACTAATGCCAATAATTTAGAAATGGCCTGAATGCATTGCACAAAAAGTTTGTCGAACCAGTCTGTTCACATTCTGAAGACAGGGATGGATTACCGAATGGGCCTACCGGGCCCACGCCCAGGGGCCCATGAGCTCCGTGGGGCCCTAAGCCAGAGCCTCTGCATGAAGTCGCTGTTATGTAGGCCTATCTCTGATTTGTGGGTGTATTTTGTTCATTTGCTGTTGGTTTTAATTGAGTGTAGCTGCGCTGTGTAAGAATATGTGTATGTGCGCTGTAAATCCTCTTGAGGAACAGGTGAATTTAGCTATTGTGCTGTTTTATTTTTTCAACAGCACAAATTGGTAATAGGCTACAATTATTGTCATTACATTTAAGTATCAAGCTTTGGATATTTAATGGCACAGAATGTGAGCGCATCACCCTATAGAAACTATACAAAACAAGAGTACATAAAGCTTACTTACTTTACTTAGTTAAGTGTATTTTTATATTGCTCATAAGTTAAAATTCAATCTAGATCTCATAATCAAAATGGTAACATTGAGAGTCAGATTTTGACAGTCCAAACCTTTCAGTCAGTCATCCAGTAACATCATTTTCAGTTACCAGTAACATGACAGTATTGAAAGTATTGACCGTTAACTACATTTTTACATTTGATACTGAATTTAGTAGTCAGGATTTACGCATGATTTGAACCATGACAGATACATTGTAACATAGTATGTCTATGCATTGTAGTTATATGCCGGAACGGGCTTTTACCATACTTGTATGAGACCGTGCGTTTTTGAAGTAGAACACACTTCCGGTGTTTCAATAATTTCATTTCTTAGGAACCCTGCAGGATCCCCATCCTTTTAGTAGTTAGTTGGCCATTGCCAAGTAATTGAAATGCGGTTTACAGTATTATGAAATAAAACATACATTTTGCATTGGAATATGGCGATTTCAATGGAAAGTCAACTTCAAACCATTTTCGAGGATGTTGTGGTACGTCCCCCCGTTTCTAGCAAGTACCTGTTAGCTAGCTAGCAAGCTATTATTGTTGGATACTGTCAGGATGATGGGTACCTTGCTATCTTATCATAGTTTTGATAGTGGTAGATTTAAGTTTTCTGTCCACTGAATATTCATCTGTGTGTCATATCCGTGTATCACAATGCACTACTCGAAGAAGCATACAGGAACAGTTGCAAGCTATCGCTGCTGTTTCGTGCTCTAACAACTGTAGCCAACAGTCGAACTGTTTGTATAATGATTTGTGAGCAACTATTCCATCCGTGACCCCAATTATATTTTGAGCTGTTTTAAGTACACTAATGTTCGCATCTCTTAAGCACAGTAGATACAGCTGGTCTTCAAGCCATATTTTCTCTTTCCTTTTTTATTTTGTATGAAAATGTTTAATTACAGAAACTTGTGTTCTCTCCAGAAAACGGAGGTCATAGAGGAGGCGTTTGCTGGGTAAGGCCAGGGGAAACTATTTTCACACCTAACACACAAAGAGCATTTGTAAGCAACTTACTAATTCCCCTAAATCAAGTGCAGCACTAACGAAATTACTAAAAGTAGGACTAAATGATGCATGGTCTTACATATGTTCTGTTCTGTTCCTTTATATTTAGCTGACCAGTATTTGATGTAAGACAATGCATCATTTCTATAAAAAAAATGTATTGCATGCATTAAACTCTTGTATTAAACTTTCCCACAGGATGTTCATGGACACAGCTGAGTCGGAACGAATGAAGTTGATCAGCTGTTTAGGTGCTTTCAGACAGTATTGGAGCACTTTGCCACAGGTGAGAGCATTTGCCCTACACTATTGTCAGAATTGTAACAAATGCATGTTAAATTACTGCCTATGCAATTATAATAATAACAATAATAATAAAACACTTTGGGTGAGTATGTGAAAGTCTATGACTGTAAATGTCATGTAAGGAGTGGTGTTGTTTCTAAAGCAAGGGCAACTGCCGGTACACAGGCTGCTTTTTTAGTGGTGGCTGGTGGATGTAATACAAAAATGGATTCAGTTTCTGGCATTGTCATTTTGAGATTGCCACTACATCAGTTGTTGTGTTGTTGGTGATAATCCATGTTGTGTTGTTTGTTCTCATTGCCTACTGTACTCCAGGAATCCCACGAGCAGTGTGTTAAGTGGATTGTCCGGTTCATCCATGGACAGCACAGTCCTAAGCGCATCTCTTTCCTCTACGACTGCCTGGCCATGGCTGTGGAGACCAGCCTGTTGCCTCCGAGGTATGGTCTGGGCACTTAAGGTGCCAGATGAAGCCCTTACAGGTGCCTCGTTGGTTCTTTCAAAACCAACGATACTACGCTGAACCTTACCCAAGAATGTTTTGCCAGCAAAAGTAAAAGAGATTCTTCAGATTTGAGAAAGAGTTCCAGACTGGTTTCACTAACACTGTCCACCACACTTGAACTTGGCTGAAGTGTTTCCTTAACATAGAAAGATAGAAGAGGGCAGTGGTACTTTGATGATGCATTGGAGGTTTCAGTCTGTAGTGGCATGGCAGTGTGTGACCGTTGTTTATGCCTGACCAGCTCTTTTTTTTTTTAATCTGATGTGTCTCTGTCATGTGCAGAATGGTTTGTCAAGCGTTGGTCAACTCTGACAGCCTGGAGTGGGAGAGGACCCAGTTGTGGGCCTTGACCTTCCGTCTCTTCCGCAAAATCATCGGAGGAGTGGATTACAAGGTAAGAACTCTTGTCTATGCTTTACCCGCTCCCTTTTCTGCCTTCTTTCTGTCTTTTTCTCTCATGTTGGTAGTAAAGCATTTTGACAGGCAGGTCATGGTTCTCTCAATATCCTGAATTATGTTACTAAGTAGCACTGTCACTCACTGAATGTTTAGCCTTTTTTCTTTGTAAATGTATGGTGAACTGGGCCATGCTAGAAGGCCACATGAGCAAATATTTGAGGGGAAAAAGGCAAACCATGACTGTGCATTCACAGCCAAGAATGAAAAACTGATGCTTATCTGAGAGTCTGATGCTGACATCTCCTTAAAACAGGGTGTGAGAGATTTACTGAAGACTGTTTTGGACAAAATCCAGACCATCCCCAATGTCGTCAGTTCAGCCGTGGTCCAGCAGCTACTTGCAGTCCGAGAGGTATTTACCACAAGAGTAGTAACCAGCCAATCATTTTTGTGCTTGGACCATCTCTTCAGAGAGCCTCCACACATAGTGTGGAATGATTAGGTCTGTAATACGGTATGTTTTGTTTACTTGCAGGTGGTTGAGTACATACTTGACAGGAATGCCTGTCTTCTGCCTGCCTACCTTGCAGTGACCGAGATCAGAAAGCTTTACCCAGAGGGTGCACTATCACACTGGGTATGTGTGAACAAGGCCTAAGAGTTACTCAACACTGTCTGAAATAAAAAGAAGAAGACTAAAAAAAAACATTTTGTCCCTGGTAAAGAGAACTTGGCACTCAGTCAAAAAAAATGGAATGCTGTATTGCTGCACTGGGAACATTGAAGTTTGTTTAAAGCATGACCCTTCTTCTCGGTCTCTCTTGCTGTTTAGCTCCTTGGTAGTCTGATTTCAGACTTTGTGGACAGTTTCCGTCCCACTGCAAGGATCAACTCTATCTGTGGTAAGGCTACCATTCTACACATCCCCTTTCACAATCTTCATATGGATTATAACACACACACTCACAATACTGCCCCTCTCTGAATCGGTGCTGAGGACTTGTTTGGGTCTGACCTGTCTCCATCTTGTATGTCGGCGTCATAGGGAGATGCAGCCTACTGCCTGTGGTCAACAACTCTGGGGCCATCTGTAATTCCTGGAAGTTAGACCCCACCACACTACGCTTCCCTCTCAAGGGTATGCTGCCCTATGACAAGGTACTGCACTGATGCTTCCTGTCTCTCTCTCTCAAAAGACTCACCTGATTACCCAAGGGCCATTTATGTGAGCTTTGAATGGGGTTTGGAGGGGTTTTCCAGTCTTTTGTACTTCCTGGTTAGATGGCAAGGGTGATGGTCTCTAGCATGAGTAAGAGCATTCATACAAGTGATGTCATGTCTGGCTGTTTTTTGTTGTTGTTTTGTTTCTGTTTCATTCTATTTGCTTGTGCGTTTCCTCCTCCTTTGTTTTGCTCTCTGTCACTCTTTCTCTCTCCCTCCTTCTTCCTTTCCATCTGTCTGTTTTAGGATCTGTTTGATCCTCAGACGGGGCTCCTGCGGTACGTGCTGGAGCAGCCCTACTCCCGTGACATGGTCTGCAACATGTTAGGGCTCAACAAACAGGTACTGCGGCTTTCCTCCATCTCCCACAGGAACTCCCTTCCCTTCAGTCTGTATGTTGTCTCTCCTCCTCCCTTTCTCTCTCCTGTTTCTCACGCTGGAGTGATGTCTGAAGTGAGTGAGCGGGAGAGAGAGAGGGAGAAAGAGAAAGTGTTGTTTAGAATACTAATTTCCTTTGCTTGATGTGTCCTGAGTGGTGGCTTTTAAGTAGATACCAACCTGCACTACACCCAGAGTACCATCTGTTGGACCTCTTTGGCTTGACCCCATAAGGCCAGCTTCTGGACACACCACGCCACATATCCCAGTACACACTGTTGTACTCACCCCATCTCTCTACTAGGCTGCTATTATCAGATCCTGGGTCTTGTTTGTGTGTGCGTGCGTGCGTGCGTGCGCGCGCGCGCGCGTGTGTGTGCGCGTGTGTGCGCGTGTGTGCGCGTGTGCGCGTGTGTGCGTGTGTGCGTGTGTGCGTGTGTGCGTGTGTGCGTGTGTGTGTGTGTGTGTGTGTGTGTGTGTGTGTGTGTGTGTGTGTGTGTGTGTGTGTGTGTGTGTGTGTGTGTGTGTGTGTGTGTGCGCGCGCGCGCGCTTGTGCGTGTGTCTCTTGTGGTGGCTGACAAAATGCACTGACGTCTGTGTGTGTGTGTGTGTGTGTGTGTGTCGGGAAACTCGTGCAGCCCTGCGTGTCCGTCAACCTCTCTCGTTTTTGTCTCAGGAGTTTGGCTTGACTTTGATTGATTTGACTGGCAGGAGGAACTTGGGAGCTGGCCCTCCTAGTCACTGTTTTTTGTCTTTTTTTTCTTTTTCCTTTTTTGTTTTCTTTCCTTTTGATTTTGTGTTCTGTCCTGTCTTGGTCCTACAACCCCTCAACCCCTCTCTTCCTCCCCCCTCCTCTCCTCCTCTCCCCCCCCCCTCCCCTTTCGTCCCATCCTCCACTGCTCTAGACCTTGAACATTGCTCAGGTATGTTCACAATCTTCCTGTTGTATTGTGACTAACCAGACAAATGGAAGCTATTTACTTTTATTTTTATCCATTCTATTATTTTTCTAGACCAACTGATTCTCCGTCTAGTCTGTGCTTTTAAAAGAAAGAAAGAAAAACATTTTAGAAAAAAAAGAGAAACAACAACAAAACACATTATAGGGCTTGAAATTACCTTTTGCAATTACCAACATAGTGCCATTAGGGTTTTTCAGGCTGATATAACTATGCCTACACCCAGCTGAAACTACTATTCATTTCAGTAGGAGTTTAAACTGAAGGCGTCAGATGAGATTACAATGCAAGTAAATGGCAATATCTCCGCGGGTTCTTCAACATTTTTGTAGCTTGTCAGACCTGTTTCAAAGTGCCCTAGCGTCACACCGATTCAAACAGACTGTTATGTTGTTAATCAGGGTATGTGATTTCGATAATTAACTTGGCTTGATGAGTTTGCTCATTTGGGTACTTTACCACTCCCAGACGTTCAAGTCGAGGGGTTTAAGACAAAGATTTGATTAATTTTCAATGGCCTGCCAGGATAGGCATATGTGTTAACTTTGAGGATATCTGAGATGGATTAATTACATTAACCAACAAAACAGGTTTTCTCCTGCTTCCTTGCCAATAAAGAAATATGTTGGCATAATGTGCCACTCCTCCAATAAAGAAAATGTGATATTTTTTGCCAGATAGACAAATCAGACGTGGAAAGTGATGGTTTGGTATTGGCGCATTCGGATGTTCCCTGTCAGAGAAGAATTTGTCGCCATGCCTATATCCAAAAGCTAGCCTCATCAGAAAGATTCATTTATGGCCAGAGTTTGAGGCAGCCCACCCAGGTGGAATAGGCCGTCTCAAACAGTCAGCCGCTTCCGCCATCAGAATAGGGCTCTTTGTTTGCTTAAGGGGCTGTTGATGAGGCTAATGTAGATGAGGCTAATGTAGACGAGGCTAATTTAGACGAGGCTAATGTAGACGAGGCTAATGTAGACGAGGCTAATGTAGACGAGGCTAATGTAGACGAGGCTAATGTAAATGAGGCTAATGTAGATGAGGCTAATGAAGACGAGGCTAATGTAGATTAGGCTGATTAAAATGAGGCTAATGAAGACGAGGCTAATGTAGTTGAGGCTAATGTAGATGGGGCTAATGTAGATATGGCTGATTTAGATGAGGCTAATGCCCATGCTGTCTGTTCGCCCCAGCTGCTGAAACTTGCAGCAGTTAAAAGAGTTGCCGCTTTTCAACAAACAAATGTGCTGTAGTGGTAAGGCACCTTGATGTTTGTTTAACATAGCTTGCCTGTTGGGCATAACAGCCTATGTGAACATTGGTGACGTGTATTGCACCATGATTTTCAAAATGCATCATTAGGCAGTTTAGGTTCAGGGTTTTGTCTTGCCTGGGTACATTGCCACGGTCATAATTTGGGGTGATAGTTTTACCATTTCACACCCAAAGGGTTTATCTATGTATTTTTTTCTGGTCACGCACAGTAGTTATGAATTTCACAAAGTCATCACTGAAGTGCCAAATTGATTTTATAGGAACATTTTTGCAGTTATACACAATCATATTCATACCCAAACCCTAAATTGGCTCTCGAATTAAAGCACACTCGTCCTTTGACATGCCAAAAAAAGCGTACCTGAGAATGAGAATGCCATGTTAATTTCAAGCCCTGATCAGCTGCATGCCTTATTGTATTTTGTGTTTGTGTGTGTGTAGTCTTGTGTGTATGTTTTTGTTTGTGTGTGTGTGTGTGTGTGTGTTCACACATCGCGAGGTGGTGCACAGTGTTATCTATGCTCCCTCCAGACCTACAACGTCGTCGTTCCCCGCCCCTGTCCCCCACATCCTTCCAATCACGTCACTACCTCCTCTTCACCTCTGCTGAGTAACATTGCAGCACCCAGCTTCGGTCAGACCCATTTGTAGACTTTGATTGGCTGTTCCTTCTGCAAACCCCTAAGAACCTCCAGTGTTGATGAAGTCCTACTTCAGAACAACTCACCTGACTCCTGTGCTTAGTAGTGGTTTTCTGAGCCCAGGACAATTCCCTGTAGTGTTAGTATTCAAACCCAGCATGAAATGACTGCATTATTGGTCATGATGACGTCACCAGTCCCTAAGAGAGTGATGAGCCGGATGCTGAATTGTCTCCCAGACTGTAGCCGAGATTGGAGCCAATCTGTTCTGGCCTGGAATTGGACAGTAAAGGGACAGAACCATTCCAGAACGCCAGCTGCGATTTGGTGTGTGTTTGTATGTGTATGTATGTATGTTTGTGTGCGTGTTTTTGTGTGGGAGAGAGACTGTGTGTGTGTGTGTGTGTGTGTGTGTGTGTGTGTGTGTGTGTGTACCGTCCTAGCATGATGACCCCGCCTCGCTAGGGGGAAGCTGCAGTGTATCTGTCCACTTTATACGATATCAGTGTGTGCTGACCCAATCCCCACCCATTACGACTCATGAACTGAAATTGGCGACAGAGCTGACAGCCTGATGTCTGACACTCCTGACAAACTTAACCCATTTAGGCCTAAAGCGCCTGGAAAAAATGCCTGTAAAACCTATAGGCGATTTCAGAAAAGCCCCCAAAACCTGAAGTTTTTCTAGAAATTCAGCAATTGTGTCAACGCCTACTACATTACTGATTTCTCAGCCCCTGTAACAGATAGGAACACAATTCAAAAAGTATTTGAGAGCTTACACCTGTGGCTTTCATGAGAATTTGAATTTGTATTTACAAATATTTACAATATTTACCTACACCTTCTCAAAAGTAAACAAAATATGTAAAAGTGCAGGATCAGCACAAAACAGTAGGAAAAAATGTAATAAGCTATATGACAAAGTATATAACAAAGTGAAATAAAGTATATAACTATATAATTATAAATATATAATTCTTATAGGGAAAGTTTTAACTTTTGAGTTGTTTACTTGTTTTATTATGAGCAGAAGGGAATACGATTAACATCTATTTTGTTGTCCGTGTAGTTTTTACATACCAGGGATATTTAATGCTCATTTGGACACTATGGATGGAGAATGGACCTGACAGTGTCAACCTCTGAGTTGTTTACTTGTTGTATTATGAGCAGAAGGGAATAAGATTTTGATCAACAATTATAACTATTTTGTTGTCCATGTAGTTTTTACATACCAGTGATATTTTTATGCTCATTTGGATACTATCACTGAGATACAGATGAACTAGTTTAGTGTCAAATATTCCATTAAAAGGGAAAAAACAGGAATAATTCAAATAAAAAACAAAACAAATTTCAAGTACATCTTATTTATCAACTGATAAATACTGTATGCTGGGCTGAAATGGAAGGCAACCAAAGCATTCACTATAATAAAGTCAAACGAGGATTCAGTAGCATTAACTGATTATAAACAACATTCTATAGGGACTGATTATTGTTTTGAAATACTAGAATATATAGTAATGCAAAGAATAGAGAGTTGTCGATATAATTCGCTCGTTCACACTCGCTCACTGGAGAAAGTTTTAACAACATAGCAAGCTAGCTTAGTGTTAATATAGCCCTCTATGATACCATATTCCCTTTCATTTACCTCGAGTAAACCTACATTAAAGCAAGTAACAATCGTTAACAACTACAGATAACCATATTCAGTAACTACCAGTACTCAACTCACTCCTTGCCTAATTTACTTTGAGCTATAATCCTGGCTGTCGCGGAGGAGACGTTACTTAGCAAAGCGAGAAAGCCAACGATTTTTTTTTTTAAACTACTAATGGCAAAACATTTGAGGCACTATCACATGTCTATTCTGATGCATTTCATTGGCCCAGAGGCCGACACTTTGGGCAAAAACCCCCCTTATACAGAGAAAACGACACAAACGCTTTCCCGGCCTTAAAGGTAGAATGACGCAACAGCGCTCCCGGCTTTAATGGTAGAACAGCGGTAATGCTTTCCCGGCTTAAATGGGTTAAACACCACATCATTATCATCTTTGCATTTTTATTGTCAGTTCTCAAGTGCATCTTTCCTAGAGGAACCTTCTCGGTGTCCGTTTCCATCTCTTTTGTACGCTAAAGCATGATGTAAACCTGGGTTATTAAATGGTAATACAATTACAACATATTGCTCAATGAATGAGGGCAGTGTGTGTTTCTTGAACTCTTTGTGAGTTTGTAGAATGGAAAAGTGGTGATACAGTGCAGCTTCCCAGGATCAGGGCTTTTGTAGGCAGTGGTACAGTCCTTCATGTCATACTCTGTTGTGTATTGTATGTGTGTATGTGTATTGTTTGTGTGTACGTGTTTGCAATGTGTATTTTTTGTGTACTCTGTGTAAAAACCAAGCACCATCAATGTGTGACTTTAATTTCCTTCTGTTGTTTGAGCTTGCTGATGGGTTGATTGGCTTGGTTGGTGTATTTGTCAATGCTCTGTCCAGATGGTCACATTAGCAGTGTACAAGTGCATAGATGCAAGCAATATTAATGTATTCTTCCCAGTGCATTGGAATTTGCAGAGCAAAAGCACTGGGCCTCTGTATGATGCCTCTGTATGAGATGCACTGAAAACTAAGAACCACCTGTTTCAATTAGTGGTGCAATATATCATCCTCCCTTGGGTGACAGCAGTTAAGCTGCCACTAAACTTCCATAGCTTCGCCAAAACAGTGCCCTCTTGAGTATCATTTCCACGCCGCATTGACTGTGTAATCTCAGTCTGACAGGAAGACACTGAGCCCCAAGCATTAGCTGCTGAAAAAAACACAATGTGTGTGTGGCTGTTGCTGACATGCCAGTTAAAACACAGTGAGGGTTTGTGAATGCTGTGATATGCACCCTATGTACGTACATGTGTATTGTCTGTGTGTATGGGGTGTGGGGGGTGTAAGGGGGGGGGGGGGGGGGGGGGGCTGTGCCTCTGTGGAGACCCTATGACCACTGAGCTCCGTGTCTCT
This sequence comes from Sprattus sprattus, assembly GCF_963457725.1. Taxonomy (NCBI): domain Eukaryota; kingdom Metazoa; phylum Chordata; class Actinopteri; order Clupeiformes; family Clupeidae; genus Sprattus; species Sprattus sprattus. Next base: position 22,789,368 of record NC_137921.1, read on the forward strand.
CTTGGGCCTTAACACCCTCTACCCTTGGCTTCCCTCACCCCCTCTCCCCTTCTCCCCACCCCCATTCCAGCACAAGCAGCGCTGCCCGGTTCTGGAGGATCAGCTGGTGGACCTGGTGGTGTACGCCATGGAGCGCTCCGAGACGGAGGAGCAGTTCGATGACGGCGGCACCAGCCAGCTGCTCTGGCAGCACCTGTCCAGTCAGCTCATCTTCTTCGTGCTCTTCCAGTTCGCCAGCTTCCCGCACATGGTGCTCTCGCTCCACCAGAAGGTGCTGGCGGCCAGTGCGCTTTAAAAGCATACACACACACACACACACACACACACACACACACACACACACACATATATATATATAAAAATGCAGCGTGTGCGGGTCAGGCATCATTTTGTCTTTAAGCATCGGGCGAGTTCAGGTTGTTCGTGACTGGGCCTGCACATCACCGATATACACATGTTGAACATACATTCACAGTCACACACACTCGTATGGACCCCTCATTCACATACAAACACTTACACATAGACACACATGCTCAACCATATAAACATGAACTCACTTCCAAAAGCTTTCTCTTACTTATATGCACATGGAGATATAAACCCACCAGTCATCTGTGATTTGCCATTACTTCATCATTTATATAAAGATGCATAGAAAGTCTTTCACATATACATGCACAAGTTCGATCTGCCCCCACGCACAGGAAGAATTCAGAAACGTGTAGTGTACACACGCAAAAACACATTCACGCTTAGGCACCCTCCCAAGCACAGATGACAGATGCAGTCTGTTAGTCAGTGGGTCCCGTGTGCATTCTGTGACGTTCTAGCGCTCTTCCCACCAGTCTGTTCTCATCTGTCATCCCTTTGTCTCTCTGAGGTGTCATCAAAGCCTGCTAATATATACCGTTTGGGACAGCTACCCCCATGAGAGGCAATTACATTTTTAAAAACTGACTAGGAACAGGTTTAAAACATGTTGTGTGTGTGTGTGTGTGTGTGTCTTCAGCTGGCAGGTAGAGACCTCATCAAAGGCAGAGACCACCTGATGTGGGTGCTCCTGCAGTTCATCTCCGGAAGCATCCAGAAGAACGCTCTAGCCGACTTCCTGCCCGTCATGAAGCTGTTTGACCTACTCTACCCCGAGAAGGAGGTACACAGCAACAACAAAAGAAAGCTTTGTTCGTATTAAACTTCCTGTTTATGTGAAGTACAAAACACTTAACCTCAAAACAAACAGTGGCAGTCGTGTGTGGGTGTGTGGGTGGGTGGTTGAGTAAAGGCTTATTTCTTCAAGCAATGCTAAGTACCCATTTAGCTGTGTGTATGTGGAGCTAATGACGGAGCAAGGTTTGTCCTAGCAAAATCTGAATACAACTGTTGGGTGTTGATTTGCTTATTGTGTTAGTAGATTACCCAAAGATTAGGCTTGGTAGCACGGCTAGTGTTATGAAGGTTGGTTGATTCGACCACAACAAACAAACATGGCCAGTTACTTAGTTCAAGAACATACCCATTAATGATGATTAAATATTGTAGATCAGTCCAATCCCCTCTGGGGAACATATTATGTCTGGAGCAGCTCTGCTAACGTGGAGGGTGAATGCGTGTCCTTAAGGTTAAATCAGACATGGGGATTCGGGCTTCTCCTGTGTGTTGAGTCCATCCTGAAGGATAAGGTGAAGAGACAATTATGGATGTGTGCTGTCTGCCTCCTGAAAGACTCTGCACTCTCACTAACAGGCTGTTAGGAAGCTCCTCGTTAGCGTGCTGTCTGTCTCTCCATCCTTTCTCCTCTGTACACACAAACACACACACACACACACACACATACAGACTCATTCTCTCTCTTGGTCTTTCTCCCTTTCACTTATCTGCCTCTCTTTTCTGGCTAATCCTTGTCATCTGTGGCAGCGTCCTAACCTATGTGCCAGACTCTCCCCTTCGCTCTCTTTTCTCCTTCTCTCTTCCTTTCTCTTTTCCTTTCTCCCTCTCTTCCCTTGTCCCTTGCTCTCTCTGTCTGTTATGCTCCCTATCTTCCTTCTCTCTCTCTGTCTTTCTCCCTTTCACTTATCTGCCTCTCTTTTCTGGCTAATCCTTGTCATCTGTGGCAGCGTCCTAACCTATGTGCCAGACTCTCCCCTTCGCTCTCTCGTCTCCTTCTCTCTTCCTTTCTCTCTTCCTTTCTCCCTCTCTTCCCTTGTCCCTTGCTCTCTCTGTCTGTTATGCTCCATATCTTCCTTCTCTCTCTCTCTCTCTCTCTCTCTTTCTATCTCTCTACATCTGGACCCATCTCTTTGGCTCTGGCAATCATCCTTGCTTCATCCTTTTCTCCCTCTTCATTTAACTCTCTCCCTAATTGCTCATTAGCATGTTAAACAGGCAGTCTGCAAGTTGGCGACACACCGCCTCCACACCTCCCGCAACCCCCCAACCCACTCCTGGGTCCCGCGGAGGGAGGGAGGGAGGGAGGGGGAGAGGGAGAGGGAGAGGGAGAGGGAGAGGGAGAGAGGGAGAGAGGGAGAGAGGGAGAGAGAGAATATGGATGAGGGGAGAGACCCAGACAGTGACGTTAGTGTGTGTGTGTTTAGTCAGGTTGAGATTGGTCACACTTAGCAATACCAGCACTCAGATTTTCTTCCGCCTCTCCCACATTCAAAGGGACAGTTGCAAAGCGAGACTGTGGAATGGAATAACCCCTAACAGATTAACAAGGATATGTTGGCCGACAGTTGAACCTATGGCTAGGATTGATCAGCATGTCCAGCTAGGACAAATCTGTGACTTGTCTTAACTGCTCATTTGGTCCCGTCTGTCCCGTTTGGCGGTGGCCTCCGCAGGGAAACAAGGGCGCGCTTATAACTGAGCTTCGGGTTCAGTTCTGTGTTAAACTTTAGACTTTTGGTCTAGGATGTTGATTCAATAGCACTTTTGATCAAGTTGCTGTTGGGGAATTAAGTGTGTGTGGGTGTTTGTGTTAAGAACCTGGCCCTTCATCCTTGCCGGTTCCCTGTGAAGCTGAAGCATAGTTGTGTAGAGCTCTTATGACCGACTTTTCACCCCTCTCCTCCTCTGCTCTCCTGCTCTCGTCTTCGTAGTGCATCCCTGTCCCGGACATCAACAAGCCCCAGTCCACGCACTCGTTTGCCATGACCTGCATCTGGATCCACCTGAATCGCAAGGCCCAGAGCGACAACTCCAAGCTGCAGATCCCCATCCCCCACTCACTCAGGCTGCACCACGAGTAAGTGCATGTGACCTAGGCAGATGCCAACCTGCGTCTCAGGATTCTGCCTCTGTGTTATACAGCTTAGATACCCACTGTGATTCTGTAATATTTGCTGAGACATTTACGTGATTTATTTTGCTCTGTAATAATTTACATTTGCATTCGATTGCATGTTTGAATACTTTAACTAGCTTTTACTTAAATCACTTTTAGAGCACAGGGAAGAGTTGGCACCACTCACTAGGGATCAAACACTTCTAGCCCATAGTAAGCCTTTCTGTCACCTTGGCAGTGGATCTCTAGAGGGCTAGTTTTACAGGATAGCCAGATCCCATTTTACAGGCATCAGCGCACTACTGCAACCAGGGTGGGAAATTTACATATTTTTTGGGGGGCAATTTTTGCCCCCACTTACTGAAATACAGGGGCTTTTAACAAAAAATTGGGGGCACTTTTAGAAACTTGTGAAATAACATTTAACCTTTGTTCAAAGTGATAAACATACTTATTTAGGCTTACAGTATATGAACAATTGTCATAAAATGGCAATAATAAGACTATTAGGCATTTGTCTACAAATTCAAAGTGTTCTCTTAGATTTTTTTAACAAAAACCAAACAGACAACGTAAATTAGACAATCATATTCAATTGTATTCTTATTTCTTTGTGGTTATTAGTTGTTATTACTACATTTTTTTTAACAACTATTAACAATGGTTTTTCTTTCTTTTTTTATAATAATAACACATTATATTTATGGATTTTTGTGTTACTTTTAATCATGTACCTACCATAGTAGGCCTACAGGAAATACAGATTAGACTAGTTAGCTAGCTTGCAAGCAAGCCTTTGTAGCCAACGCACTATCAGAGATAGGTATCGTTAGCTAACTAACATTGAACTAGCTTAACCGAACTAAATCATTTCTAAAAGTATTATTACTAGTTATCATTCACCGTAGGCGATGCGTGTTCTAGGCGCTTGGTGACGAAATGCCATGACTTTCTGAATGTTTTCGCTCCCCTTTATGGAGTCCGCAGAAGAATTTGCCTGTGCTGGATTGACAACGACTTGGGCAACTCGTTGTCCAAAAGTCCGACATGCCTTGAAAACAAAACCGGGTCTTTTTCTCTTCGTCGTCTTCATCCTCCACCCCAAGCCAATCTAGCTTTAATTTTTGACAGTCGCTGGGTGTGTGAATTTTATCTTTTAGAACCTAGGATGGTGACAGAGACTGCACTGATCCTCATTTCTCCTCATTTCTCCTCACTCTCGCAGTCACAGGTCTGATTAGGAAGCGCTCCAAATATTTTTTGTTAGAACGTTCGTTTCTTCACGCAACAATCAGTCAAGGCGAAAATCAAAACATTTAATGGCAACTGACTGGGTCATATAGGCTACCATGTTTCTGACACGTTCATTTAATTATTATTACAGAAAATTATGGGGGCTGTTTTTGCCCCTCTCCTAGTAATTTCAGGGGCAAAAGTATATTTCTTAGGGGCAGTTTTTCCCTTTGTCCTCGTGTATTTCCGATGCTGACTGCAACACAGTATGACTACAACAGCGCCCAATTGTATCTGTACCTGCTGATGGCTTTCCTGTCAAGATTTGAATTTACTTTATAGTGTGTGTGTGTGTGTGTGTGTGTGTGTGTGTGTGTGTGTTTGTGAAACCTCTTCCAGATTTCTGCAACAGAGCCTGCGCAACAAGAGCCTGCCCATGACGGACTACAAGATCGCCCTGCTGTGCAACGCCTACTCCACCAACTCGGAGTGCTTCACCCTGCCGATGGGCGTGCTGGTGGAGACCATCTACGGCAACGGCAGCGTGCGTATCCCCCTGCCGGGCACCAACTGCATGGCCCAGGGCTCCGTCACGCCGCTGCCCATGAACCTGCTGGACTCGCTGACAGTGCACGCCAAGATGAGGTGAGAGAAGCTGCCGTCGTTGTGTGGACGACCTCTCAGTGAGTTGGTCTCTCTGCCAGTCAGTGGGTGTAACGTGTGGTGGGTGTAGGCACAAATGCATGCACACATACTAACCATGTCACTCATTTACATGCAGTACAAACGCAGACATCAATGAATGCAAGCTGAACAATGCATGCCCAGTAACCCGGTTAGATTCTCAGTCAAACCACCTATGCCAGAATAAGTTCATAATGTGTGCCAGCTCAGTCATGAATCCAGAGATATCACAAAAATAGTTCTGTGTCACTGCAAGGCAACAATCTCACGCTTCTTAACATTCTCACACGTTGACAGACAGCGAGAAGGAATCATATTTCACATAACATCAAACTGGAAATACAGCTCACGCTCGCACAGACGCAGACGCAGACGCATACGCATACGCAGACGCAGACACGCTTAGATCAACACATATTAAATGCATCACACTCTTGGGGAGTTCAGCTGTCAGCTCTGTAAAGCTTCTTGAGACGGTTCTCATGTCTACCACTTATTATATATATGAAAAGGGAGAACTGAACTCAACTGAATTGAAAATTGAAATACCAGCACAATGGCTGAGGTGGTTTAGCTGGAGGTTTGACAGGATATTATATGAGGTCAAGTACACGGCTCAGTAAAAGGGTGATTTTGCGGAACAATTTGCCGTCTTTGTAGGAATGCCTTGAGTGCTCACCTCAGGCATTCAGGTTAATTGTATTGCAGGAATGTAAACGGCCTCGTTCTTGCTGAGAAGAATGAGAAATGTAATACTTCCTTTTAGTGCTGCCACAACTCTCCACATAGCAGAAACCACACACACACACTCACCACATGTACATAATTGGTATTAACAGAAAACAGTGTGTGATGGTCTCTACTCACTGCAGTATTCTACGTTAAGATCGATTTCATAATGGATCTCAACTTTTTAAGACCCACCTGGAGTGCGTTCCTATTCCTGCTATTGCTCCGAGAGGGCTCCCAAATTTGTGTTTTGCACAGGAGCCTCTTTTACGATAAGCGTGTATGTCTTTGTGCGTGCGTGCGTGCGTGCGTGCGTCTGTGTCTGTCAATCGGTGTGTGTGTGTGTGTGTGTGTGTGTGTGTGTGTGAGAGAGAGAGATACTGGTAAAGTGCTGCCTCGGTGGGGTGTGCCTAAAGCTAACAGCAAAACACAACCGAAGGGTCAGAGTCGTGGGAGCTCTTCTGGAGGGGGTGACTCATGGCATCCGTGCTTAGGCAGTTCAGCTCCACCGAGAGACGACACCAATAAGTGAGAGTTTAAAAAATAAATAAAAGACGAGTTGCTGATGAGCAGGCGGCTTCTCTCTCGCCGTGATGAGAAGACTAGAGTCACTAATTAAAAGACTATGTATGCTCAGCCTGTCGCCTGTAAATGATTCCCTTCTCAGGTTTTGAGAGAGAAGACACTCGACACGTTGCCTTGTCTTTCTGATGTGCCAACACGAGCATAGTCATGCATAGAGACTCCTGTGTTGTGACTTTTGGGCCATTTATATTTCTTTCAGCGGGTTCTTTGATTCAGAGGGTGCTGCAGTGAAGTGATTGTATGCATGTCAACAGAGTTTGTGTCCCACAATACCTGAGCTAATAACCTTTATGAAGTGATGTATGAGTTGCAGCCTGCGTTCCATATCTGAGTTTGTGAGTTACTGTGCCCGGAGTACAATGTTTGGGGGAAACAAAAACAAAATCCTTTTTTTGCTGAAAATGCTTTCAATTATGTTTAATCTTCCATTATTTTCCTTAATTTAAAGTTGTTTGTTTTTTAGTTTTTTAAAAAATCCCTATTTTTTGTCAATCCCTTTCCAGCCTCATTCACAGCATTGCCACGCGTGTGATCAAGCTAGCCGCCGCCAAGTCCAGCCTGGCCCTGGCCCCAGCCCTGGTGGAGACCTACAGCCGCCTGCTGGTCTACATGGAGATCGAGTCCCTGGGCATCAAGGGCTTCATCAGTGAGGACAAGGGGATAAGCTGGGGGGTGGGGGGTGTTGTCTCTTTGAGGGGGACTGGGGATGGGAGTTTAAATGCACTGAGGTGCGAAATAGGAATATGTGGGAGGAAATGGGGCAAGTGTAGTTTATGGGGTAGTTAACTGTACTTGTAGTAAGACAATCGTGCAGATTTGCCAGTGCTGTAGAGCCGAACGAGTGCCTGTGTTGATCTTGAATCAGTGTTGAGAAACCAATTTGGTCCTGGACAGCCTTTTGTTTGAACTGCATGTGCACGCTGTCCTGACCTACAGAGAAAAACTCTGTTTGTCATTCATGAATTCTTGAGATGAATGCACGAGGAGCATTTCATTAAAATCCGAATAGCCCAATTTCCCCTCTTTCATGTCTGTTGCCTGGATTGATGCATATTTTAAAGTGGCCATTCATTTCCATCTGCTTACATCAGCTGTGTGCTCATGTGGTCTGCCTCTGCACAGGCCAGCTCCTGCCCAACGTGTTCAAGTCGCACGCCTGGGGCATCCTGCACACGCTACTGGAGATGTTCAGCTACCGCATGCACCACATCCAGCCCCACTACCGCGTGCAGCTGCTCAGCCACCTGCACTCGCTGGCCGGCGTGCCCCAGACCAACCAGAATCAGCTCCACCTTTGGTGAGCGGTCACACACACACACACACACACACACACACACAGGATCACCTGTCCTGACTTACCTGTGTGAACGAGACCAAACAGGATGGTCTTCATTTATAGTGCAAACCTTGAGGACACACACACACACACACACACTCACACACACACACACAAATTAACCTATACACACTTACCAGTGTGCCTCAGACCAAGCAGAACCATACATTAATTTGCATAAACACACACACACACACACACACCCACTAATGTGCATACATATACACACACATACACACACACACACACACACACACACACACACACACATTAATGTGCATACATATACATTCAGCTGCTACTAAATTCAGATCCACGCTTGGTGACTAGACACACACACACACACACACTCACTCATCATTGTTTTTGTTTCATGATGAGATTAGTGTGTATATACAGACACATACACACACACACACCAACACACTCACTCTTCATTGTTGTTGCTTCATGATGAAATAAGTGTGTTTTTGCAGAAATGAAATGGTTTTACATTGTGGAAAATGAGTCTAAAACAGTCTGTGTTTCAGTAATCAGACAGGTCTTATTTTTAGTGTAATTATCTTTTATGTTAGTCAAGGTCTTTCTAATTTTAACACTGCACCAACACACAAAAATATGGTTATATTTCACACGCACACACACACACACACACACACACAACCACCTGCAATAGGTACACAGCAAACACAGATGATGAAATAATCAAAACTGAATCAGTTCTGGAAGTCAAACAGAAAACACGTAGCCCACAAGGCTGTTTTTTAGCTGTTGTTAATGGTAATAAGGTGCTGATTGGGTTATATGATTGCTGAAGATTGTTGGGGTAGAGGTACAAGATTACAGCAATTTCAGTCACAGACTTATTATCCTTCTCAAACCTGCCGTTCGGGGTCAGGTCTAAAGAGATTCAACGCACCATCGCTGCCTTTCATAGGCTGCCAGCAGAACATCAAAAACATCTGGGCCTGAGAAATGGTCTCAACTTCTCAACAGGCATAAATATTTAACACGGATAGAAATCTTCTAGCAAGGGCAAAAGATTTATTTTTTATTTTTTTCAATCTATAAATACAAGGGTTTGTGCAGACATGGATGCTGTTGAACAATGCAGTGTTTGAGTTGGCTGTCAACAGTGTCTTGTTTGTTTGTGTGTGTGTGTGTGTGTGTGTGTGTGTGTGTGTGTGTGTGTGTGTGTGTGTGTGTTTGTGTGTGTGTGTTTATCTCTTTTTTGTGTGCGTGTATGTGTTTGTATCTGTGAATATTTAAACTCATACCTGTTTTAATTTTAATTTTGTGGTTGTGTGTGTGTGTATGTGTAATATGTGAGTGTGTGTGTATTCTCATCTCTCTGTGTTTGTGTTGTGTTGCGTGCCTCAACAGCGTGGAGAGCACTGCCCTGAGATTGATCACCGCCCTGGGGAGCTCTGAAGTTCAGCCACAGTTCACCCGTTTCCTGAGCGACCCCAAGACGGTCCTGTCAGCCGAGTCAGAGGAGCTGAACCGAGCGCTCATCCTCACGCTTGCCAGAGCCACACACGTCACAGGTCTCAGATCAGTCAGACACAATCTCTTTTTCCTTGTAGTGTCTCTTCATCCCGCATTTCATCTCTTCTCGCTTCATCCCTCCGTCCTACTCCCAGTCATTAGTTTGTGGGATCCGGTCAATTAAACAAGTGTCTGGATTCATTATTTAAAAAATATAAAAAGTGCCTTTTCTGTACTCCTACTCCTTTACTGGAGCAGCCTCTCCCTCATTATCAGCCTCATGTAAACAACAACGTAAACACATATGTAAACCACAACATAAACACTCATGTAAACAACAACATAAACACTCTGCTTACACTGTCACATCACACATCAAACCCGCCTGTGCTCCTGCCATTCAACCAGAGCATCCAGCCAGCTGTGTGTCACGGCCCTCTAGCACAGATAATATCACTGCTTTCATGCCACCTAAGCATTATTCACCAGTTCCATTAATACAGTTGCATAATGGATTCAGTGAATTTTTTTGTTCATTCATTTTCTTAATAATTTTGTTGTTAATTTTGCCATTGACACCTTCTATTATTGTGTGTGTGTGTGTGTGTGTGTGTGTCTGTGTGTGTGCTGTTTCGCACAGATTTCTTCACAGGCTCGGATTCCATCCAGGGCACTTGGTGCAAGGACATCCTTCAGACCATCATGAACTTCACCCCCCACAACTGGGCCTCCCACACACTCAGCTGCTTCCCCGCCCCACTGCAGGTATGTCTGGGGGAGGAGGAAGGGACACCCTGGTGAACCTTGGGTCTGGAGGGATGGACGTAGAGTGGGCCTGGGTTTAAAAAAGGAAAGTGTTGATCAATCCCCCTGTTGGGTAATGCAGAATCTTCCACGCCAGAGAGAGACCATGTTGACCATGTTGACCATCCAGTTCAACTCAGCTCAAAAGGTTATGTGAGTGCATTCTACCGGGCCATGGGTTAGAGTCCTAACCAAAGGGAAATAAATAGAGAGGGATCATAATTGGTGGTAATGCTGTAAATGGCCTGACTGCATGCCTGTGACTGCAATGCTAAATTCAATTGTGGTGTTTTTCACTCTAGATTTTTGGCACAAAACACCTACCCTCTCTGAATGACCTTGAGGTGGGCTTTTCAGCCTGACTCCACCATTTTGGTGGAATATTTTAGATGCCATGGTAACATTGGCCAAACTGCCTACTTTGCATATCTGGTCTCTCACCACCCCTCCACCAAAAATATATAAAAGCTCTCAGCCACAGGTTGTTATTGGCGTGACGCAAAGCACTTGTCTTCTGCTAGGATTGACAGTACACTCTGAGGGCTTCTCCTACACGTTCTTGAGGTGACCTGGTTAAATCATTGAAGTGTTGAGGGTTGATAAGGTATATGAAAGGACAAATAAAGATAAGCTCCATGTAAACTCTGAGTTATTGTATTTACCATAGAGACCTATGAAAGAGTTATTGTTGCTGTAAACTAGCCTTTAGCTGCCCAAT
>NC_137921.1:22805230-22815230 GCF_963457725.1 Sprattus sprattus
CACACTCCATTTGTCTTTCTCTGCCTCTCTCCAGCTCCAGCACTCACACACACACACACACATACGCTCTCTCTCTTCTCTAACTCCATTTTCTTCTCTTTTGTCTCTCTTTTCTGACTCTACCTCTCCTCCTGTTTCTCCCTGCTCTTGTGTTCCTCTCTCTCATCTGCTTCTCCCTATTGTCACCCCCCCCCCCCCCCCCCCCCCCCCCCCCCCCCCCCCACACACACACACACACACACACACACACACACACCGAGAGAGAGGAATAAAAATAGCCCAGTAAAGAGCTACACATCTCACAGTGGTGTTGCTTTGTCACAATCTTTGTCTGTCTGGATGCCAGCCTGCTCGTTTCTCTGACTCTATCTCTCTCTTCCTTCTCCGTGTCTCTTTTGTCTGTTCATCCCTCACACATCACCTCCTCTCCACTCCCTTTTATATATGGATAGGGATTTGTGTAACAATGTCTGGTATGATAAACACAGCCAGGGCCATTCTGACGTTAAATTGCACCAGTCCCTTTCTTTTCCCAGCAAAGCTTTTAAGAAAGACTCTCAGGAGACGTAAACTTTACACCACTTCTGCATCGGCTCTGGCAGACGGTCAAGGCACACTGTGGCTGCTTGCCACATCTCTGCAGGCCGGCTAGGGATGGGGTGGGTGTGTGCGTGGGCAATGGAGTCGCAGAAGGGAGAAGAGGCAGGCAAGGCCTTAGAGGAGTGGGAGGGTAGGCAGGAGGGGCATGTCAGCATCTTCAGCGGTAGCTAAAAAGTGCCTAACCTGCGCTAGGGAGGACAGCAGTCCTCCAGAGTCCCAGCCTTCCCCGGGGCTATTGTCAACAGCTTCCTGCCCGCAGGTAGTGAGCCCGCTAGTGTTGCTGATGTCAAGGTCTTCAGGTTACAGCCAGCGGGAGTCGTTAAGAAGATGTTTAAATGGAGGGGAGAGGTTGACGGCTAACAGCTCTTTTCGCTTGTCGCTGTGAGATTGCTTTCGGGTGGGGGCCGGGGCCCAAGAGTTTCGGGATGTTGCCCAGTGTCAATTGCCTGCTAAATGATGTAGTTGCTTTCAGTTAAATACAATTGCCTGCTTTGAACAGGCAGTTTAAGACTTTTATCACACACTTTAGCAAGCAATCATTTGGATACCTAATCACCACGTTTATTTGCTTGGGTTGTGCCAGGCATTGTAGTATTGCTTGTATGTAAATTATGTGATGGAGACAATGTCTGGGTTTTTGTACTTTCAGCCTTAAAATCTCAGCTTTTATGTGTTCTGTGTATTAAAGCAAAGCCTTTTAAATTTAAATGATAGCTTCACATTTTCCATAAATGTCAGTTAATGGTGCAAGACTCCTGAATAGGATATAAAAGCCTTCAGAAGTTCACACTGATCTAGGAACAGGTATGATCAATCCCTAGCATGTCTGCATGAAGCCACCAGAACTAAATATGTGCCTCTTCTGCCATCACCTGTACCTGTCTGAATTCTTCACAGTGTTTTAGTAAGCATTATTGTATAGTGATAGTATCAAGATACTGCAGTGAAATATTCAGCTGCCCTGAACCTCACAGTATATGGATGAATTCAAATGAAACTGCCTGAAACTGATCCTTTTCAACAGGGGTAATCTGACCCCTGACCCTGGCCATGTTTTTGCCATTGTTGGCAGGGTACTGGAGAGGATCGGTGCGCGCGCCCTGGTGGCCCACGTGCGAACGTTTGCCGACTTCCTGGTGTACGAGTTCTCCACGTCAGCCGGAGGGCAGCAGCTGAACAAGTGCATCGAGATCCTCAACGACATGGTGTGGAAGTACAACATTGTTACGCTGGACCGCCTCATCCTCTGCCTGGTGAGACACACACACACACACACACACACACACACACACACACACACACACACACACATACACGCACACACACCGGTTGCCTATAGGATACTCGTCTTTCTATGAATCGTTATGTGTTATACTTTGCAACCTTTGTTTGCCTTATTTTTTTAACAAATATCTTCCATTTTTGGAATGGTTTACCGTCTAGATCAAGGGCCCGGTACCTAATTACAAGACCGCGTCAGTGCATAATGCAGAAGTCCCACACGTAGGACTGCGCCTCGGCCACCTGGCCGTGCTGATTTGCGCATCCCCACCCCAGAGCAGGGGGACCACACCAAAGAGAGCTATCCACTGTCTCTGTGCGGAGTCGTTAAAAAAAAAAAAAGAAGAAGTACAATCATGGCCGCTCTTTGAAGCTGAGCTTTTGTACTGCTCTCTAGGCAGCTTGATAGTTTGCAGGTGCTGTTTCATTTCAAATGGCTTTTATGTCCCTTTTGACTCGCTCCCCAGATGTATCAATTTTGGGTTGTATTCAATGCTACACAGTCATAGCAGTATCTACCACTTTTATTGCATTGGGTGAATTAAACAATGCCGCCGTAAGCGCTTTCTTCCTCCGAATGCATTAGGTGGCGGATAATGGCTATAAATGTAAGTGTTATTTATTATGTGTCAACCTTGCCATGGAACTGGCAGTAAAATCATAATTTATGAAGATGAATCACCTCTTGTGCTGTCCTAGAGCGGAATAAAAGGCGCGTGCGTAACACCCTCTTCTCTAGTGTGTGGAAGCAGAGGAGAGGGAGAAGGAGAGGGGGTTGAAAGATCTGCTGACTCAGCGCCTTGCTACACAGCATGGGTCCCCCTGGGGAACGGCTATCTTGGTTAAACTTAGAGTCCAAGGTGAGGTGCCAGAACTGCTGAGGCGTGTTCATGCCGAATAGAAAACACAGGTCAAGGATCCGACGGGCCTCTGCCCTAAACCCGAGCACTCATCAAGTGAGGGTCGGGTAAACTGACCCCAGGTCAGCCATCCTATGATAAGACCGAGAAACAAATAGCCATGGCCTTGCTGTTGCCTTTTCCTCCACTCCTATCCAGTGAATGTAAGGCTTCACACATAGTTACTTCAGGGTTACAACTGAAATGTAGTTTAGGTGTTGGTTTCCATTGAAGTTTGTACGTATAGGTTCAGATGTAGATTAAGCTGGGGGGTTAGATGGCGTGGAAGCTGAGTGCTGCTGACACCCCTGGGGCCTCTGAGCAGCACTGTTCTTGGCCAGTGGAATAGCCCCCTGTCAGGTCATTCATTCTAATGGCCAGATCCAGTTAGACTACCGCTGACTCAGCAGAGGAGCCATATGGAGATGGCCTCCCTCAGGGGCCTTCAGCTGCTCCTCTCCAAGTTTGTGTTGGTATATCTACGTGTGTGTGTGTTTTGTGTGTGTGTGTGTGCGTGTGTGTGTGTGCGCATATCTGTCTTTGTCTGATATATAAGTGTGTGTGTGTGTGCATCTCAGTCTTTGTTTTCTGATATATGTGTGTGTGTGCAACTCAGTCTCTGTCTCCTGATATGTATGTATGTGTGTGTGTGCTCAATCGCCAGCCGGTCATGTTCTGTGCCATGTTTCTGATGAAGCAGGAAGAAAGCCTTGTTGTCATCAATGTACACCTCATCATAATCATCATAATAGCTGCCGCTAATGTGGAAAGAATTGTTTCATAACTGTGTGTGTGTGTGTGTGTGTGTGTGTGTGTGTGTGTGTGATGATCAACAGGCCATGCGTAGCCACGAGGGCAACGAGGCACAGGTCTGCTACTTCATCATCCAGCTGCTGTTGCTCAAGCCCAACGACTTCCGCAACCGTGTCAGCGACTTCGTCAAGGAGAACGCCCCCGAGCACTGGCTGCAGAGCGACTGGCACACTAAGCACATGTCCTACCACAAGGTGAGACACACAACATTACCCTGTAGCCTCTGGGGGGAATATGAGCCATCAAATACTTGAAGAATGGATCGGAAGACATAGTCAGGATTTGGGAGTTTGGAGAAAATGGCCTACCTGACAGTAAGATGGTGTTGGCCTTTATACCATTCAGGCATTTGGGAGAATAGTGATAAAGCATTATAGAGTGAAGGGAATACAATGGGGTTTTGTAGGAAAACAGTAATATTCACCTCCATCAATGATTCTGCTGCTATGCAGTGTAAAAGAGCAGCTGGCTAGCCCCATCTTACCCCTCCTCTATCTGTGTGTCTTTCCAACGCACACCGGGACACGCTCACAGAGAGAGCAGACACACTCATGCACACATCCTCCCTGGTTCTCTAGCCAGCAGCGCAAAGGAAATGTCAGAGGGAGGTGGCTCTTTGTCCAGTGCAGCCGGTCTCTCTCTCTCTTGGTGACATTTATGTCTGCAAAGATTGACCTCTGATTGCTGTGGTATTTCCACAGATGGCATGGCGGTGCCCTGCCTTTTACGGACAGAGGTTGCAGTTATTAAGTTGACGTGTGTGTGTGTGTGTGTGTGTGTGTGTGTGTGTGTGTGTGTCTGTGTGTGTGTCTGTGTCTGTGTCTGTGTCTGTGTCTGTGTCTGTGTCTGTGTCTGTGTCTGTGTCTGTGTCTGTGTCTGTGTCTGTTTGTGTGTCTGTGTGTTTGTGTATGTGTGTGTGTGAGAAAAACACAGGGTTGATCTTAATTTACCAGGCTCAGGTTGAGTGTAATTTGACTACTAAAGCTAAGGACTTACGCTGACTCTGAGTGAATGTTGATATGTCTGTGTTTGTTTCCTCTCTGCATCCCCTTGTCTGTTCCTGTGTGTGCGTGTGTGTGTGTGTGTGTGTGTGTGTGTGTGTTTGTGCGCGCGCTTGACAGAAATACCCTGAGAAGCTGTACTTTGAGGGCCTGGCGGAGCAGGTGAGCCCCCCCATGCCCCAGCAGTCTCAGTACCTGCCCATATACTTTGGCAATGTGTGCCTGCGTTTCCTGCCTGTCTTCGACATCGTCATCCATCGCTTCCTGGAGCTGCTGCCCGTCTCCAAGTCCCTGGAGACCCTCCTCGATCACCTAGGCGGCCTCTACAAGTTCCATGGTAAGAGAGACTGGGTTTTGAATTCAGTCAGTTATTACAATCCATCAATCAATCAATCAATCAATCAACCAACACAATTTGCCCATGTATTATAAGAGCAATGAGGATTGAAGAAATATATAAATATATAAGAATAGTATCCTAATGAATAATCCTGACACAAAGAGTATTTTAATGTTCCTATTTTATATGGTTTTATGGCTTCTGGTGTGCCTACTGAAATTAAAGAGGCTTTGATTATTTGCGGCAGACCTAGCACCCCCACTTCCTACACGTACACATTTCCAAATTGATTTCCTCATTGATTCTTGCTACGGATAGCTCCCAGTAGGTGTTTGTCTGGGCTAGGTTCTTGCCATTGATTCACCCCCCCATGATTCACCCCCCCCATCCCGCTCTCCCCTTCAGATCGCCCGGTGACGTACTTGTACAACACACTTCACTATTACGAACGGCACTTGCGAGACCGCACCAACCTGAAGCGCAAGCTGGTGCACGCCATCATGAGCTCGCTCAAGGACAACCGCACGCCCGGCTGGTGCCTGAGCGAGACCTACCTCAAGTTCGGCATGAACCCACGCGAGGACAATGTCTGGATACCCGACGACACCTACTACTGCAAGCTCATCGGCCGGCTGGTGGACAATATCCTTTAAGTGGGAGGTGGTAGGGTGCCAGGGAAGTGTGTGTGATCGATAGGGGGCATCTGTCAATCATTCTCGTTATTCAGAAAATGTGAAATTAATTCATTAATTTCAGAGATTGGAATTATTTCCACAGACACAGACACAGACACAGACACAGACACAGACACAGACACAGACACAGACACAGACACAGACACAGACACAGACACAGACACAGACACAGACACAGACACAGACACAGACACAGACACAGACACAGACACAGACACAGACCTTCACTTAGATATTTTTCCTTGACCTGTGCCACCCATGGCAGGAAAGTCTCCGGGCCCATTCCCCAACTGTGACTGGCGCTTTAACGAGTTCCCCAACCCGGCTGCCCACGCCCTGCATGTTACCTGCGTGGAGCTCATGGCCCTGGCTGTGCCCGGCAAGGACGTGGGAAATGCCCTCCTCAACGTGGTGCTCAAGAGGTCAGGAATGTGTGAAAGGTCACCACTGCTTATAGTAAAGGGTCAAAGACAATGTCTTTAGTTTCTTCAATGTCCCTGTAGTATTACATAGTTCTGAAGTAAATTGTTTTTCAAATCTGTATACGTCTCGTACACAACCTTTACGTGGTTGACTCAGTAACAGTACATATGTATGTAAAGAAGGGGCGAGAGGGTGTGAGAGATGTGGAGTAGGCTCAATAAATGACCTTGGGTCAGACTCGAACCTGGGTCTTCATGGGCACTTAATCATGTTAGCGGTATGGGATGCCACTGCCGCCCTATTCCACCATTTAAATGTGGAAATATTTTCATCCTTTAGTCGAAAGGTGGATTTGAAGAGATCTTAACTGTCACAGTTAAGTGGTAAAAACTCCATCCTTGGCAAAGATCTACGGAGGCTTGAGGTGTTGTTCCATAGATGTGGAGAAATGGTGCGTGGGCAGGTCTTTCTATTAATATAGCCCCCACAAGAAAGGACTGCAGGGGTGAAGTTGCTTCAATTTCTTTTTTATAGACTGGAGTAGAGTCTTGTTCAGCCTTTTTTATTGGCATCCATGGATCCCCTTATTTACTGCAGTCTTAGATGGAAAGAAAGCAGGAAATCGTAATCATATAGAATAGAGCAAACATGACTGCAGGGTCACAAACGTAGAGAATGGATATTCACTGTACATTTCCCAAAAATACTGGTACATCTTTAGCCAACTAACCATCTAGTAGGAGCACTAATCGAAACTTGTGATTTTACCAAGTCAGAAGCAGTAATCCCCTAATTCATCAGTGGTACATCTCCCCCTCCCACCGTTCTTATTATTAACTAAAGAATACTGAGGTTCGCTCTACTTCAGTTCTCCTTTGAAATGCTTTATAACAACACACTGGCCCACCGGCTGGCGACAGGAAATGGAGAGCAAAGCGGAGATTACATCACATTACATAAGTCTCTCTCTCTATTACGCTCTTTCTCTTTTCTTTTCTCTCTCTCTTTCCCTCTATCTGCGCTCCTGCTCAGGGATGTGGATATGTGCAAGACATAATGAGTGCAGTAATGGTGTGTTTCCTTTACATGCTGGAGATGGTCTGAACACACACATGCATTCACTCACTCACCCACTTACGTTCATGCCCAGATGAGTCATGGTGGAATGAGTGTATTCAAGAGCAGTACCATTGGAGGACGGCTTGTGGGTTTTTCACTGACGTTGAACAGTGTGCTTATGACCGTGTGTGTGTGTGTGTGTGTGTGTTTGTGTTGTGTCTTGTGTCTTGCAGCCAACCACTGGTGCCTCGAGAGAACATCACCGCCTGGATGAACGCTATCGGTCTCGTCATCACAGCTCTTCCGGTAGGTTCCGTGATTAAGCACCCTCTCACCTCTGACTTGGCCTTGCCACTCTCGCCATCTGTACAGCCATTTCAGTGGCTCTGGTTTCAAACGTTTTCTGTGAAAGTAAGGCTGGGCTCATCGTATCCTATAATCTTATTTTTAAACATAAGCAGCTTACAGCATTAAAAAACAAGACAACCCCTTTAAAAGCCTTTATTTGGGAATTTTTCCAGCAGTATTCAGGAGGCCTCTGTGTCCTGCGGGTCTTTTGTCCCCTGCAGACAGACAACACATGATTAAGGTTGAAAGTCACGAAGCCTCAGATGAGGGCCAGTTACAGAAATGAGGGCAAGGGCTGCTCGACTGCAATAAACAGCTGCGGGACACAAGACCCTCGAGGAAAGAGTTGGCCAAGGCTGTGTTCAAAGCGGCTGAAGTTAATGAGGGCAGATTAGAGTGAAGCTACTAGAGCATTTGGTCCACTTTGTGTGTAACTAATATTAGCCATTAATCAATCAAAGTGCTGGATCTACTTGTGATGATTTGGACTTAAGAGAAAAACTTAGTTCTTGATACACAAAAATTGCTTTAATAAGGGAAAGTGTCTTTATTTAGTTTGAGGAGCTGATTAGTGATTTTAAAAGTCTTACAGGTCCAGACATGACATCACAACGTTAGAAGAGTTCCCTATACTTTAAGCCAAGGCCTCTTAATGAGGCATTTGTGTTAGTTTAGAAATTTCCCGTGCTGTCAATGCTGAATGGTCCGTTCACGTTCACGTTAATCAAATCAATCAATCAATGCCATTGTCTCCATAACGCTTAGCAAGACTAGTGCTACAGTTCAAGAGGAAAGGGGCCTTCTGTGAGCAAACATTGGGGTAAAACGCGTCTCCTCCTCTCTCTCTTCTGCAGGAGCCGTACTGGATCGTGCTGCAGGACCGCATCGTGAGCGTGGTCAGCAGTCCGGTGCTCACCACCGAGACAGAGTGGGTGGGCTACCCCTTCCAGCTGCTGGACTTCACCGCCTGCCACCAGTCCTACTCGGAGATGTGCTGCAGCTACGTGCTGGCTCTGTCCCACGCCGTCTGGCACCACTCCAGCATTGGACAGCTCTCCCTCATCCCCAAGTGAGTGTGGAGCACAACCCTCCCTCACCCAGACCCCCCACCCCCATCCCCCCACCACCACCACCTCCATCAGAGGGCATCCGTTTTCACTTACTGTTACACCACCTTGCATCTCTGGCTGTTCGTGATTGAAGACTTGCTGATTGTACAGGCAGTTCCGCTCGTTGGAAGGCAGCCATTTTAGAATTGATTGAGGTACCCGGTCCAAGGAGGCCTCAGATGTGGCTGCTCAGTGCACAGCTGATGTATGAAACAAGTGCTCCAGATATTAACGTCAGAGATGAATGCATTTGGCATTGTTTTATGCACATGGCAATTCTAGATTCTTCAATGCTGGATTGGAGCCATTTTAGATGCTGCTAACAAGCTTTTGTTATTTTGATTTGCCATAACCGGCCTTTCAGATAAGAGTTGGTCTCCCAGTTACATGCATAGAGATGGCCGTCCTAATGGCATACTGTCAAAATTGATGTGCAGAACAAAACGTTACCACACATTTCCGTCCTTCTTCGATCAATTTGAAGAGTTAAGGGCAACCAGATCATTTGATGTGAAACATTATATGGATGAATAGATATGTGATCCATTCCATCTAAACTCACACAGGCCTCGCAAAATATCTAAACCCTGGTAGTCCTTCGGGCAGGCATTCTTCAGAGTTTGGTTGCTTGAAAAGAATTGGACAAGGCTTAATAAAAAAGGCAAAAAAAAAACATTAATTTAACAAGCAAAGACTGCAACAATCGTCATAAATATCATTATGCATAAATATAATTCTATTCTAAATATAAGTCTACCTGAGCAAAATATCAAGAACCAACTTTGTGGGCCGTGGTCTGTGACTATATATTATTTAAGAACAAATAGATAAGGGTGTGATTAAACTTTAGTTAAATCCAAATTCAGGTTGTGGTGTAAATGCTATATTATGAGATGTACAGATTTGTCCGTTAGGTGCACTAATTGCCCTCCAAATTTTGGAGTTTATCCTTCAAATAGCATGTCAAAAGATTAAAAAAAAGGTGAATAAAGGAGGGAATTGTATTTCACTTCGGGGATGATTTCTGATAGGCCATCGGATAGGGTGTTTTTTGGGACTTGTTTGTCTCGGGACATCCCCTGGCATATATGACCACACACAGTACTGTTTTAAAGGTTTTGGCCCTAGTCCTAGCCCTATCTTGAGCCAGGCAGGGTCCTCCAGCTGCCTCTCATCCTACGGCTCCTATCTCATCAATCCACTCATTTCAGTACAGCAGGGGTCTTTGGGTCTGCCTGTCTCGCCGTAGCAGTTTAGCTTGGCCTGGCAGGAGTCCCCGCGGCTTAAGACAGGCTCACCGTTTCTGCTGACAGGCCCCATTCCTCTCCTTGGCGGTTGGCCTGGCCTCCGCGCTCTGTTGACACTGGATAAGACGCTAGCGCTTTGGATCCCAGAGCCCGGTATTGCTGATCAGATCAGGCTGTTGTGTGTT